>NC_143554.1:36895000-37160000 GCF_054136105.1 Typopeltis vanoorti
ATGTATTTTTTCATGTTAGTATTATCAATCTAAAGATCTGTAAAGTAATCTAAGAATGCTTTTAAATCTATCTCATAACTTGCATATGCAGTTTTGTGTTTATATCTACATTCTTATGCTTTGGTATTTTATAGGAATTAGGTCTTATTTTGCATGTAGTATTTTTTAGGCATGATACAATTATTTTCCAGCTTTCTCTGTCTCCTTCTGGTTCTCTTTATATATATATATATATATCCGATTTCATCTTCTTGTTTTTACTACTTAACCATCTTTTGTAGGCTAGCGTTTTATTTTCAATTATTATTTTTATTTCATTATCCCATGCTGCTGATAATTTCTACAGTATTATTTCATTCTTTCTCTGTCTTCATTTTCTTGTAAATTTTCAAAAATAGTTCTCTGTTGGGATAAATTTCTTATATTTAAATCGTTTAGTAGTCTTATTTTTTATTTAAATTTTGATTCTCTAGTTTCTTTTTTTTATTTTTTTGTATTTTTTTAAAACTAATTTTGGTGGAAACTTTAATTTTGCCTGCGCTAAAATAATAATCTGTATCTATTTAATATTTTTCTAGTCATCTCCTAACTTTAACATATAAGAAGTCGCTTGTTCTTATTTCATTATCTTTTAATATTTATAGTATGTATTCGTTATTTTAAAATTATATATTTTTATAATCAACAAGTAATTTTCCATTTTTTGTTTATTGCTGATTCTTCAAATTTTTCTGTGTTAATTTTTTCCATTTCTATTCTGGCATTAAGATCTTCATCTATCATTATATTATTATCCGTTGTATTTATTTTTTCATATATTAAATACAAATAACTGTTAATTGTGCTTTATTTAATTATAATAGTACTTCTTACATTCATTCCAGCATATATAATGGTTATTTTTGCTTTAATTAATTTATGGATCCAAATCATTACGTTAGCTTTTGCACGTATTTGTTTTTCCACTTCACAATATATGATATAATAGTTGTTTCTTTTGTTCCTTTAAGTTTCTTTTCTTTTTCTATTTTGTTTTGTTTTCTGTAAGAATTGTGCTTTCTCGTTTTAAATGTATCTAATTCATTTTTTTATAAGCTACGTGTCTAATGAATGCCCCATGTGGCGTATTTCGTCACATCTTTATTTTTCCGATTTGCGGTCTTTTACCATGTTTTCCGTCTTTGTTTTGATTTCTTCGAGACTTGAAAGTAATACAGTATTTATTTCCGTTTGTCAAGTTATCAGCGTGATGGGGTTTAAGATGGGCTACCAACTGAAGGCAACTAGGCTTGCCTCTTTCAGTAGTAGAAATTACAATTTAAAAGGAAAGTCACTCCCTCGCCCTCGAATTTCTCTACTAGCAATGGAGAGTAAGAAGAGTAGAAACCAGTTAATATCCTACGGTATATTTGATATAAAATATCAAATATACCGTAGGAATTAAAATCTTGTCTAGCTCGAGTTTGCCATGCCCGTACTTACCAATGAGAGTCTCTGAGATACATATTTTAACGTTTGATCTAAGAAAATTGGATCGATTTTTAATGCTTTGAAATTTTAAAATGAAACAAAATGTAAACTGAAACTTAAGACCTCTGACGCATTCAGTCATGATTTTTAAGTTTTTTTTTTTTTTTGGGGGGGGGCATTTCGCTACGCTACTGGACACGACTTAATCAATACTAAGCATCTCTTTGTGGATATAGGTTATTTGTTTGAAAGGGAAAAAAAAATCCCAGAATTCATTTAGACATTTTCACAGTAAATCATTTTGTTTCACTCCCAAAAAATGATATTTATATCAAAAGTTGAAAACAACTGGCAATGTAGTACTAACAGTTGTTAGCACTGCATTTGAACAAATCTTAACTTGATGTTGCAGTATTATTATTTTTTAAAGTGTAGGATTCTTAATTCTTTCTCGTGTTTCTAGTTATTGAACTCCATTTCGCGCCTAGAGTCCCTATGTGAGATTACTTAAAAAATTGGAGCCTATTTGCCAAGTATTCCCATCTCGATTGATTTTAGGGGAGGGGGGAAGGCATAAATTATCGGTGTTCACGTTATTACTCCGAACAAAATGACTCAGAAATACCAATATAGTTAACACCAAGGGAACAAAGGGGTGCCATGGAAACTGTGACAGTCAATGTGAAAAAGTCGTTGAAAGAATGTCCAGAAGTTGAAAGAGTACTAGGTTCAGTTGGTCGGAGGAAATACTACTTATCAAGAAATGCATACCTACGTTTTCCACGTACATGAGCCAAACATCAACCCTGGAAATCAAGAGAACGCGCCACGTTGGCGTTAAGAACATCGTGACTAGTCCGTAGAACAGGGGTCTTCAACCTTTCAGACAGTGCGGGCCACATTAAAAATTTCAATGGAGCCCGCGGGCCACTAAGTTATACTGCGGTATTTAGAATTGTAAGATGCTCTCCAGATTCACAAGGAACGCTGTGCATTTGATACTTTACATAAAATCCTATGAAAATAAACTCAGCTTTAAGAGGGTAGGTAGGAGTCGGGTTCATGATAAGTAAATACAATCAATACTTGAAAAAATATAATTTAATGAAGAAAACATACATTTTTTACAATGTCAATGAGCAACTTGGCAATGTTTTTCTTGATCAACTTGTCGAAGTTGGAAGTCGCTATGCGTAGAGTATTCTCGAGATGTTGGTCCGTAATCTGAGTTCTTGTCTTGGACTTCACATGCTTCATTCTGGAGAAGAACCTCACATAAGTATGTGCTTCCTAACAAAGCGCACATCTTCAAAGCATGCCGGCGAAGATTAGGGAATGCGTCCTCAGTATTTCCGTAGCAGCTCAACAAACCCTTCGTTCTTTCCCACCATAGCAGGGGGCACCATCAGTTGCCACACCCTTGAGGTTGATTGAGCTGAGGTCGAAACGCTGGAGCGTTTTCTTGGCGGCTTCAAGAATATCAGTGCCTTTCATCGTTCCCTTCATAGGTACGAACGCTTACAGTTCTTCTGTCACATTGAATTGTTGATCAATGCCACGGACAAAGATAGCCAGTTGTGCTGTGTCTCACATCTGTGCTCTCATCTAAAGCAAGTGAATATGACGTAAATTCGGAGGACCGTTTTTTTTTTTTTAAAGTTCGTTCAATGTCATTGGCAAGTTCTTCGATACGTCGTGCTGCAGTTACCTCAGACAAACTTGGTTTTTTAAACACTTTCTTATTATTTGGGCACAGAATATCCTCAGCAGTGATGAGACACTCTTTCACAAACTCGCCGTTCAAGAAGGCTTTTGATTTTTTTAGCAATTTTTTTCAGCTATTACATAACTTACTTTAGATGCTCCCTTCCCTCTGCCTTTTAAACGTACCCTGCTGACATTTTAAATCAATTTGGAGACGGTTCACTTTGTCCACACGAAGCCGCCCTTGAAGGTGATCGAAAATGGATGCATGCTTTCTCTCATAGTGTCGTTTTTTATTGTATTCTTTTGATACTGACAGTGACTCATGACAAATTAAACACACTGGCTTATCGTCGATCGGCACAAAAAAGTACAAATTGGTCCACTTTTCATTAAAATCCCGACAAGAATCACTTGATTTATGCTTTTTACTCGTACACGCCATAGTGATGGAAGGTGAACCAAAAAATGATCCAGAATGGCCGTGTAACGATTATTATCCACTGAATATGTCTCATACTAATGAAAAAAGTCTGGCAATATAAACCCACAATAGGCTATGGCTGACATGACGAACCTGCGTGCGCTTATACACGAATATCGCACTGTTCACGACTCACTGACTGTGGATGAGATTCTCTTGTATTTATGTATTTATATGAAAATAACGAGTATCGAGAACCGTCGAGATGTATCTGGAAGGCACTAGACAGCGCACTCTACTAGTACTTAAGTACCGCTTGGCGGTAGATGGCTGAAGAGGCATGTCTATTTATTATTATTATTATGTAAGGTGCCTCCATGGAGTCAAAAGACTCATCGTGGGAGACCCAACATTGACATACTAACCGTTATTCACACAATACCTGTCATACTTTCCATTAAACTCATTCACAGACGAAGCATTCACAACCACCTCTGGCAACGCATTCCACCCATTTACAACCCTCCAAGTAGTAAAAAATCTAGTCCTAATACCCTTGTTAACCACACTCTTACACAATCTCCAGGGATGACCCCTCGTTCTCTCCCTTCCTTCACTGGTCTTAAAAAGGTTATCAGTATCAATCCTATAAAACCCTTTTAATAATTTATATGCCTCTATCATATCTCCTCTCATACGTCTATCAACTAGTTTTTGAAGCCCATAGACCTTCAATCTATATTCGTAGGAGACATCCCACAGGCCTGCAACAATTTTCGTAACCCGTCTCTGAATCCTCTCCACCACTTCCACATCACCAAGAAATCCAGGTGACGAGATCTGTGCACAATAGTCCAAGTGAGATCTTATCAATTCTTTATAAAGTGGGACAATCACTTCCTTATCCCTGCTTGTCAGTGTGTTCCTCAATAACCATGTATTCTGATGTGAAGTTTTGGCAACCTTTGCAATATGCCCTCGAAACTTAAGTTCTCTGTCCACAATAACTCCCAAGTTCCTAACCTCATCAACCTCCTGCAGTTTAGTTCCATCAATCCATCAATATAGTAAACAGCATGTGATCTCATCCTTTCGAAGTGCATCACCTTACACTTGGCCACATTAAACTGGCAGCTATTTAGTTTAGCCCAAACCACCAGCCTATTTAAGTCATCCTGTAAGATATCCACATCATCTGAATTAACTATCGCTCTTCCCAGTTTTGCATCATCAGCAAACAAGTGATTATCTCCTTTCAAACTATTCCCAATATCATTGATGTACAAATTAAATAACAGAGGACCAAGCACTGAGGCATAAAGTCACCTACCTTCTACTGGACTCTGCTCCACCATAAACCACTCTCCACCCTCTAATCCAAATCACTAGTCTCGGATCCATACTCATTTGCTCCAATTTATGCAACAGAGTTCCATGTGGAATCTTGTCAAATGCCTTTGCAAAGTCCAAGAAGATCACTGAAAAAGGATTTCCTTTATCTAACTCCATTGTTATTTCATTATAGAAAGTGAGCGTATTGCTAAGGCAGGATCTACTCTTCACAAAACCATGTTGCCCCTTATAAAGTATCATATTGCTGTCCACCCAGTCCTGAATTCTAATTTTTATCAATTTCTCCAGAACCTTAACCACTACTAGGATTTTATGTAAAGTATCAAATTCACAGCGTTCCTTGTGAATGTGGAAAGCATCTTACAATTCTAAATACCGCAGTATAGCTTAGTGGCCTGCTGGCTTAATTGACATTATTTTTTATTTAATCGCGTTTTAATGTTAAGTAGTTATTTTTTCAAAATGACCGGCGGGCCACGGCAAAGAGCTCCGCGAGCCATACATTGAAGACCCCTGCCATAGAATATTGGAAGTACGTGATATGGCGCGACAAATGATACTACCCAATTTAAGCAAGTGTAGTTGTTTCAACGGCTTCCTGGGTATGATTTATGCCCAACTTATCTTAGCCGTGAAGTTGTTGACAGATGATTGAAAGCGGTTTTTCGTGATACGGCTTTTGATTTTAATTTTCCAAGACATGGATGTCAACGGATAGATAAGCTACACTTGGAAAATGTAATGTTTCCTGCTTTGTGTTGGCTTTATCCTGGTTTGATTAATATGATTGGACTGGCTTTCACGTAATTCGTCTCTCAATCCAGGAAACTACTTTGGAGCGAAATAGAACGTGCACCTAGAAAAAATAGAAAGTATTATCAGTGCCACTCAGGATCAGATCCTCATGCATTAAGATGTATTCAGTTTAGATTTGCTTGAAATACAGTTTTCTCCCAATACTTATTCCAGCATAGTGCGTGTACTTTAATTTAGTACTTTATGGCGAGTGTTAAATTTGCTAGCGATGTAATCGAAATTAAGGAACTTCTCTTGTGCGACATCTGTAGGGAACAAAAGAAAAAAAAACGTCCTGTGCACTTAAAATTTATTAATCATTTTATAATTTTTCAGCGCATATCTCTTGAAGAGGTCGCCTCCATTTTCTTCCAGAGTTTGCGAACCACTATTAAGTACCACTTCGCTACGGGTGAATTACATTCAGTTTTTATTTATAAAACATGAAATATAGTTGATGCCTGTGTAATCTTTTGGCAGCGTTTCTAGTTTCCTAGTGCACGATTGTAGGTTATAACAATGCGGCACACAAACTGTATTGTGGTCTTCTGTGCTCTTGTCCCAAAGCCTTTAAAATCACCACTAACCATGTGATGGCGCAACAATTTAGCATCTCCGTCTAGTCTCTTTGGGAAAATAAAAGTCATTTGAGGATAACAGAAAGCTTTGACTAGTGATCCTACGATTTGAATGACATCCACATACCATTTTTAGTAGATGTACCTTTATTTGAGTCTGTGTAGCCCAGTTAGTTTTGACAACGCCCTTCGATTGGAAAGACCTAGGTTTGAATCACGTCTAGGACTCGAAGAACATTTATCATGACTTTGCAAGTAAAGGTGAGTTAGTCGGCATCATAAATGGGTGTGAGGGTTGTTCTTCCCAGAAACTCGGGTTTTTCATCTCGCAAATCGGCCAGGAGAACATAAACAAAATTTGCATGCAAAATATACTATAGGCATAAGGCTAACCACCCTATCCTGAAATAACGGTTAGTAAATCTTGGATGGTCATTAAAGGGCCTTTTGAGGACTCCCGAAGAAGATGACTTACCGTTATTTAATAACACGCAGTTTAGTTAGAAATGAGATGAAAAATTTCAGTAACTTTCAAATTAGATATTATATAAAAGTCAAAACAATCACCAACCACTACTGTATTCAAATTTTGGGAACCGGATGTCTCGCATCCACTTCACGTCATCTCTCTTTTGGTTTATAAATTACTTTTTTTTTTTTTTTTGCGACAGGGGTGTCGGCCCACGGCTTTTTTTAATTTTTAAAATGTTTTAAATGTATGTGGATCCTACATAAGAAAGGTTAACCTTTCTTGTGTGTGATTGTTCGCTTTGTTGCGTTTGGTATTGAAAGAGCAATTTTGCGTTTGTTACTGTCTTGTGCAGTTGTTGAAAGATACTTTTTTCCACTTCTTTGAGTAAATATTATAGTACAGTAGTAGTACCATAGTACCACTACGGATAATCAGAAAACCCTGCTCTAGAGGCTTAACAGTGAACTTTGTCAAGCCACTTCAAGCTTAATCTGAATCATGGATAGGGTGCGAATAGCTTAAGGAAGGCAGAATACAGATTGATACCAGGGTAAAAGGCGTGTGCGTTGGGATGGGTTTGGAAATTCTCTAAAATTGTGTAATTCAGTATTTGGATGAATCATTCCGAGAACAGTCTTACTCAGTGCTGCTGGCACTATGAACTTTTTTTTTTGTGAAGAAACGATCTCAAAAGTGAGAGAGATATTCTTCAGTTGAAGGAGGCACATAAAATTAGTATTTTCCCTACATTGCTGATCTTATCAACAAAATATTAACGCATTAAATTCACTTTGACTATTATATACTTTGCAACACAGTTTAATCACACAGAAACACGTATGTATGCTTTTATATATGCGAAGAGTACAATTTCTTCGTTCCAATTTGCATTAAGCATAGGATGTGGGTGCATGTTTGATTATTATTATTACAGATAGTGTACAGTTACTCAGTTATAATTTGTATTATTATTATTATGTGACATCTACATGGAGTCCAGATTACCTTTTATCCACCACTATTTTGAAATTACCTTCAAAACAGTGGTGGGTGTGCTGATGACAATTTCTAAATATAGGCTGCATAGTATATACAGTGCGCAAATGATCCACTATTCTTTTACGGGGTTTCTGATTGCTACACATGCTCTATGATGGGCATCATTACTATATTCATCGATTATTGCTTTCGATGGCCAATGAATAAGCTGCATTGCTTGAGATTTTATTAGGGAGCGGCTATCTCTACATAATCTACCAACCACATCATCTTCCGTGCACGAGTACATAATGATAGAAAATATGAAATATAATACCTTTGCCATCCGGAAGAAATTTTTGAAGCACCGGAACAAAATTTAGAACAACGAAATGCAATTTGTAAAACGATCAATGAAGTTAATTTTTATTTACAGTTTATGGTTTCCGCTGTTAGAAAAAAAATAAAAAATAAAAAAAGAAGTCCAGAGTAGAAGTTTTTAACACACAATGACACTGTCTAAATGATGCTTATTATATAGATATACTGTTAACTTGACACGAATTACAAAAAGTTCATTATTTGAGCATTGAACGAATAGTCGGAGTACATCACCTTTTCAAAATGGTAGTGGGTATGCTGTAATGACAATTTCTAAATATAGATTGCATAACATGCAGTGCGCATGTAATCCACTATTCTTTTACGGGGTTTCTTATTGCTGCACATGCTAAAGCGATGGACATCATCACTATATTCATCGATTATTGATTTCGATGCTCAACGCATAAGCTACGTTGTTTGGGATTTTGTTAGGGAGCGACTATCAAGCAGTCTCTCCGAGGTAGTTATCGACCTTCACCTGCCGCTCTGCTTGGAGTTACTTTTATTCGGTTTGTTATGTCTGGTATTGAAAGAACAGCCTTCTTTCTTACTCTCGTGTGCGTTTGTTGAAAGATACCATTGATTTCCTCATTCCCCCCCCCCATTTTTTTTTTTTTTTAGTTTGTTATTATCTATATTTATTTATTTAGCCCTAGTAAGTTTCAAACGCATTTGCCCACAATGCGAGAAATGTTTGTTAAATATCCTTCAATGTAAAAATGCCTTAATCGATTGATATCAGCAAATGAATAAAGTTTTCGTCTTTATATTGAATCAAAAAACTTATCTGCTTCCATTTAACATAATGGAGCATATATCGTCCATTTATCGTTGTTTCGATTTATATTTCCGTAACGACCACTTCGAAATTGATATCGACATCAAAGGGGCAGTTTTTTAATAGAAATACTGTATTTATAAAAACAAATACAAAATATTTATTGAATTAAGCTTGCCCTGGGCTTTATTTTTGGGATTGTAGATATGTAAGTTTGGAGTTCAATAGAAATGAATGATAATAATAAAAATCGATTTTGATCATGCCATCGGATTTAAATTTCATATTTTATTATTTCCCCTCCATTAAGGGAGGGGAAATAAAATAATAAAAATCCACTCCAAAACGCCCATTTATATGCTGTGGTGTATTTGCATGACATCGCCACTCTTATTTGTATATGATAACCAGATTCAGCATCACCTTTTATATAATGTTATCTGACTTTCATATGTTTTTTCCCCCCATTCCTCCCCGATTTTTCTGTCTGTTCTTTAATTTTTAAAAACCATTGTATCTTGCAAAAATTAATATTCAGGTATCCCTCGTATAACGAGGATGTTAGGGTTCACAAAAATGCCGCGTTATATAAATCGCGTTATGCGAGACTCAGATCACATAGAAAAAGTAGGGTTAGGTTCCGAAATCGTTTTTTTTTTAATATTATATTATATAAACAGTGACATCCAACAAAAAAAAAAATTTATTTAATTCAGGTAATTCATGTAAGTTAAGAAAACATAAACAATGAAACAAATACATAGTATAAAATTATAAATTATACGTAAACTTCATTGCACATAATACATAAATGTTTTAGGCAAAATAAAATAATGTGAGATTCAATATCCCCCTTAATTTAAATAACTTTTACATCGCCGAAGTGAAGCTTTTTGGCTCTTTATTTCAGTAATAAAGTGTATATTTTAATCGTCATCACTCTCTTCAAAACTAACATTTCGTAGATGTTCTTTATTTACTAGTGGCTGGACGTCATCACTTGAAATCTCCTGGACATCATTTGTATAATTCTCATTGCATACTTCGGCTTGTTTACTTACCAAGAAGTCATTAATAAGACCTTGCTTACCACTATGCTGCAATTTTTTATTACGTTCATAATATGGAACTAAACAAATATCAAATTGTCTCGTGAATTTTCCGGAGCACTCCAATGAGAGATCATTAACCTTAAAATAACTTCCTAACTTTCTTGCCAAGTCTCATCCTTCTGCTAATTTCTTTAACGGATTGATCACAATCAGAATCTTCGGCAGAACTTTCCCCGCCATTTGGTTCGACGTTATCTATTAATTGTACCAGTTCCTCATTTAAATCTATTTCCCCATCAATTAATTCACTATTGAAGAGATTGGAGCACTTATGAAGAAGTTCGCGAAGGTTGAGTCTCATGTGCTGATCGAAACCGAATGTATCTTCAGTCTTGTTCAATTGTTACCTTGACAGTTTACAGTCGGTGGGTTTATCCCTATTAACAAATGCGTATATCGCAAAAGCGCTCTAAGTGGCCATTACTATAAATTTTTTTTTTTTTTTTTTCATAAAAAAAAAAAAGCATTACATATTGTATGTAACTCACTAAAAAATAAAGTGCTCAGCTTGAGATTAACACGCTTTTTTTAATGCGCTTTCCTGGCGGAAAACGAAGACAATTTTAACAATAAGCACTGTAAAACAATTGAAGTTCATGCTTGCTAAAGGGTATTTCCCCTAATATAAATTCGCTACTTATAACTACATGCGCGATACGGGCAGATGCAAATTTAACGAAGATAAAATTTGATTTTTAAGTCGCGCGTTGAAAAATATATGAAAAGATAAAGGGTTACTATAGTTTGTAGACCGTTTTTTATCGAAACCACGATGTATAAGTACCGCGTTCAACAAGGGATACTACAATTTGTAGACCGCTTTGTATAAGTACCGCGTTATACGAGGGTTACCTGTACTTGATACTTTTACTCGATGTCTTCATTCCTAGAGTTCCGCCAGCGTTTATCAATTAAGATTCGAATAGAGATGCTATCTCTTCTGGATGAGAGAGAGTGGTAACAAGTATGAAATAATTTTCTTATGAAAAGTAAAATATATTCCTTTGACAAGAAATTCTACTTTTGTTTTTCTTCTTCAAGTGAAGTATAGTTTTCGTTTGAGAATAAGAATACAATTCCTTATCAAGGAACCTTTTCCAGGGATTCGCCATCTAATCGTAATTTCCTAGTTTTGTGTTTTACTTCATGACTTTCTATTATCAATTTTTAAACAAATTTTCAGGACTTCCTTTCGTATAATCAATTTATTCTGTGTGATAATAGGCAGATATCAATATGCCACATGTAAATCATCCATAACCCCCCCCCCCCCACACACACACACACCATACACACACATTGTATACTTATCCTGTAGTTTTCTTCCAAATTCATTACGCAAAATATAGAATTTAAAAGAGCGTTGGTGATCAAATACTACCCTCGGTTACAGTAGTGGTTTAAAAAAAAAACCTCATAAGTATTCCATTAATGGTTAATAACGTATTTTAGATTTTACAAAAATATTTTTAATATGCCGTTTACTTTTTTTCTCGCCAACAGTCTTCGTAATATGTACCCGTCCGTCATTAATTGCTCTTTCTAAAATCTGAAATGTATATACAAATGACATGAACATTTATAAGAATGACCCATCCATCCATTCATGTGCCGTCTCTTATCTAGGAGGTTGACTACCATGATGTGACTCATGGTTTACTACGGGTGTAACGACATGTGGTGAGGACCCTATCTCTTCCACATATTGTCGTAAGTATTAATGACTGTAATCCGTGTGTGTTCACGAGGCCGGTTTGCCTGTTGTGAGGGACGAAAAACCCGAGTTTAGCATGTCTTTTATTCCAATGATTTTTATGACGTTGATGATTCTTCAAGTGGTAATTCATCAATATCTGTTTGATTAATATAAAATTTGCTTCAAACCTGCATGTTTTAATATATATTATGGAGTTCGTGTTTCATTCCTTTTTAGTATAATTCTTATGAGTATTCAGAATTGTGGTACTTCAACTTCACTGTATTCAGAATTGTGGTACTTCAGCTTTTCATTACAATCTTCAAGATCCCACTTCTTTGGTAGTTTAATATCCTTTCATCATATTCTCTAAGTTGTTTTTTTTTTTTTTTCCATGACGGTTCCAGTAGGCAATATTTTTATAATCGCATGCGTTTTCTTTGTTCCTTTACTTATGTATACTATACATCTGTTTCCACAGATTCAATAGTTTATTCTCCCATATCTTCAGTAGAAGTACTGGCCAGTTTTATTTTATATCATGTGAATCTCAGTCAGTCATAAGTTTCGGTCAGCGCTTCCCAAACTGTGGGTTGCGGTCCCCTTGGGGGCCGTGAAATAATGAAACAAATTAAAAATGTTTTAAGACTAAGTGTGTCATGTCAAATGTGTTTGTAAGATGCTAAAAATATACTATTTCACTTGATTTTTGCAATATTCGCTGTGTATGTTTTGTTTTGAATTTTATTACAGTAAATATTATAATAATATATACAAATTAAATGGTATTGAATCCAGTATTATTTCAAAGCCGAATATCTAGAAATCATAACAGTTTCGTGCCGAATAGATAAACTATAAAGGTATCAGCGGATCCAACAAAAAGCGTAAGCAACATTTCAGGACAGGGGCAACTCGTGGTAAAGGTGGAGTGAGTTCTGATCACTTTCCTTAGTATTTTTCCTAATGCAAAGCACATCTCCTTGCGGACATGTATGGTGCAGTGCATTATGGGAAGGGGGTCTCATCAGTGGGAGCCAAACCCAGATGTAGAATACTCAGTCCTTATAATTACTGGCTTAAAGGGGCGAAGCAAGAATGCTTTCCATATTCCCCGTTATCTGTAGAGGACAGCGTAGGGATAAGGTGTTATTGAGCAATTAAAGCTCTGATCGTGGCAGGAGGGTAACAGCAATAGCCGAGCCTCAGTTAGAACTTCATTGGCTACAGCATTGCCATTTATTACCCTCCAAGGGTATTGGACTGAATGAATCAATCACCGCATCTCGCGGTCGATTGATTCCCAATCCTTCTTCCTCCTCTAAGACCTATAGCCATAAAATACTCAGGTTGAAGTGATACAGAAGTCATATTTTCATATATGAGTTGCATGCACCTTATTATCAACATACTCTGGATTACAAATAGTTGTTGGAAGTTTTTCTACTTGGTCATATTATTAATTAAAGATACCAAGAAATTATATAAAACTTCCAACAACTTTCTCTAATCCAGAGTAACTTAATAATAAGGTGCGACACCTTTTGGCAACTCGTATATGAAAATATAACTTCTGCATCACTTCACTTCAACCTGAGTATTTTACATCTGGGTCTGGTTCCCATTGACGAGACATCATCAAAGGTCGAAACCGGCCTGGGTAGTGACCCCTTCCCATAATGCATTGTACCATACATGTCCACAAGGAGATGTGCTTTGCATTATGGGATACTAAGAGAAGTGACGTGAAGTCTTAGCTTCCTTATACGAGCTGCCCCAGTTCTGAAAATACTTCAGATTACACTTGGATAAAGGATTAAATTATATAATTTTTTGGTATCTTTAATTTTATAAAAAAATAAATAAATAAATAAGAAAAAGAAAATTATTATGAAACAATTAAAAGAAATAAAACAACTCAATACTCAAAATGAAAGTAGAAAATTTTATGCTGCCATCGAAGAACTAGTGAATGTAAAGATAACAAAGGAAATTTTTTAGGAGAGGAAAAGAAAATAGTAGAGAGATGGGCGGAATATTTTAAGGATTTATTAAATAGAGAGGAAAATGGTGAAAATATTCAGTTAGATACAAGAATGGACACTAAATGAAATATGTCTACCCTAAACTGCGATGCAGCTCTCACAACGTCGTACTATGCTTAGCACCGAGTGATTTAGGAGTTCTTGAAGTAAATCGGCTCACTTCTCCTTCTGAGCAGTGCCGAATTTACGTCTAAGCTAAAAAAGCTACAGCTTAGGGGCCTCGCAATCTGCCGGGGCCTCAAATAAAAAAACAAAAGAACCAGCTGATGTAATTTAAAACAGTAGGGGGGGGGCTCTGGGTTTTGTATAGCTTAGGGTCTCAGCAATTCTAAATCCGGCCCTGCTTCTAAGCAAGCCTTCTTTGCTTTCTGGAAAGGAATTTCGAGCAGCAGTTTGTCTCCCTATTTTTGCGTCCCAAGCGTGTTCTATGGGGTTGAGATCTGGGAAGGTTCTGGCCACTCCATTCAATTAATATCCTAAGTCTCCAGAAGTATCTCTACTGCTTGTGTACCATTTGGCGTGGCCTTGTCATCCATAAAAATGAATTCTTCTCCTACAGCACCACGGCACGATCGAACATGACATTGGTGAACTTCGTTGCAATATCGTTCACTAGTCATAATTCCTTTTTCCAGCACTTGTAGCTCGGTGCGCCCATTAAACATAATGCCTCCCTACACCTGTATCTAACCCTTTAAAGAACATTCTCGTGATGATAAGCAGTACCACTTTCACGCCAGATCAAGTGTCGTTTAGAATCGGAGGGCTAAAACGACTCGTATATGAAGAGCACATTAGCCCATTGGTATCTTGTCCAATTTTTATGGATACAACACCGCTAAAAATGCCCTACGATGTGCTATGAATAAAGGGACGCAGACTACGGACCTACTTTTCGCTGACGTCTTGCCGCAGTTTATCGAGATATCCGTGTACCTTTGTTTGAATGTAGTCTACTTGCATGCTGACTTGCCACTGTGGTCGATTACGCTTTGCTGTTATAACCAAAAATCTGTCTTCCTGCTTCGTGCTAGAGATAAAACCTCTTAGCAAACGTCTGGAACACATTCCATTGGTTTAAAACTCTTTTTTTTTTTTTTTTAAGTCTGTGGCGTTCATCAAGCTTTTCAGTAATTCTCCGCATGAAATCATTATTTAGGTGATGTCTTCGTGACATTACGAGACTTCCAAGTTTGCAACTTTATTCCTTCAAACACACTTCGCTTTTGTCTTTTATCCTGTTGAGTCCACCCCCCCCCCCCCCCAAATGTGACCGCTTTGCCCGCGATTCGAAAATTTGAATGTGTACCTGCTTTCTACTCGAAATCGTCAGTTATACAGATCGCTACAAACAGATTACCAGTGTACTGTGCCCCTACAAGTCTGTAGTAGGTGTCATCACATTTTTTGTGAGAATTGGGGGGAGGCGTAGGAACAAAGTCTTTAGATTCGCTGGGAAAATTTGTCCAGTTATTCTGATTTTTATCTTAATCATGCCATTTGCAGGGAAACAAATGTATTGAAATTGCATACTGCAATAATAACTCGGCTCTTGCCTAGACGGAATTTAATGAAATTTTATATGTACACAAGAGTACATCCATGTAGTTCAATTTTGTTTTCATTCTGATGATTCGAACTAATATTAATAATGTCACACTAGCTGGATGGATTTGAAGAAATTTGGTATTTAGGAACGTCTGAAATTTGTCGAGTTTTGTGTTCAGTTTGACTCTTTGTTGACCAACTGAATGCAAAATTATTATTATTATTATTATTTTCACTTTTGTCACAAACATGATCGTTCTTGCGAACACAACACAAATATTGACAAGAGAAGTTCACTTCTAAACGGTAACAAACAGTTTCTTTGATAAGTTGTGTAGCACATTAATAATTTTTTTTGTTGTTGTTGATTCAAGATTGGCGAAATGGTTTTTAGCATTCTTTGGTGATCCTCTTTCATTGGCAAAACGATTCGAAATAAGAATAAAAATCCCTAACTTCACAGAATTTACTGAAATTTGGTATTTAGGATCAGTAATAAAATTTGTCATGTCGTTTCTTTTAGAGCACTTGAATAGTCAGACACTTCAAAATTGTGTACAGTTGATACGATATGCTGAAAACAGTGCTATATTAATTGTTGGGATAAATGTTGTTATAACGCCAACCTTTTATGATTGTATGCCAGTATTTACTTATTTTGTTGCTGTATCCTCTGTTATTTAATTTGTACATCAGTGATATTGGGAATAGTTTGAAAGGCGATATCCACTTGTTTGCTGATGATGCAAAACTGGGAAGAGCGATAGTTAATTCAGATGATGTGGATATCTTACAGGATGACTTAAATAGGCTTGTGATTTGGACTAAACTAAATGGCTGCCAGTTTAATGTGGCCAAGTGTAAGGTGATGCACTTCGGAAGGATGAGATCACATGCTGTTTACTATATTGATGGAATTGAATTGCAGTAGGTTGATGAGGTTAGGAACTTGGGAGTTATTGTGGACAGAGAACTTAAGTTTCGAGGGCATATTGCAAAGGTTGCCAAAACTTCATATCAGATTACATGGTTATTGAGGAACACACTGACAAGCAGAGATAAGGAAGTGATTGTCCCACTTTATAAAGCATTAATAAGACCTCATTTGGACTATTGTGCACAGATCTGGTCACCTGGATTTCTGTGATGTGGAAATGGTGGAGAGGATTCAGAGGCGGGTTACGAAAATTGTTGCAGGCCTGTGGGATGTCTCCTACGAGGATAGATTGAAGGTCTGTGGGCTTCAAAAACTAGTTGATAGACGTATGAGAGGAGATATGATAGAGGCATATAAATTATTAAAAGGGTTTTATAGGATTGATACTGATAACCTTTTAAAGACCAGTGAAGGAAGGAAGAGAACGAGGGGTCATCCCTGGAGATTGTGTAAGAGTGTGGTTAACAAGGGTGTTAGGACTAGATTTTTTGCTTGGAGGGTTGTAAATGGGTGGAATGCATTTCCAGAGGTGGTTGTGAATGCTTCATCTGTGAATGAGTTTAAGGGGAAGTATGACAGTTATTGTGTGAATAACGGTTAGTATGTCAATGTTGGGTCTCCCGCGATGAGTCTTTTGACGCCATGAAGGCACCTTACATTGTAATAATAATATGTACTGTAAACATAATTTTGTTTTGCTTCCTTTCGCCAGTAAAACTTGGCGTCATTTCGACATTGATAAATTTTCCTGGATGTTTTTAGTGGATTAATTTTATATATTCACATTAAAAAAAAACAAAAAAAAACTAAATTATGCTTGATACGGAAAAGGTACACTATTTTTTAGGTTTGATGGGGGCAGCCTATCTAAATAAAAATCTTTTATCGTTTAAGTACAGCTTGTTAGTTTACACAATTTTGATGCTAATTTTAATGTTTCAATATGTTGTCTGAAAAGGTTCTCCCCCACCACCCCAGAAAAAGCTTTTGACATGTATTCGGAAGTGTCATTCATATAGTTTGCCCCCCGCTCCTCCTTTTGTGTTACATTTTACCCTTAATCGCCTTCCGTACTTGTGACATCATTTAGTTTTTGTCTCGACTGTTACCGTGGATTACCAATTAGTTTCTCACGAAAATATGCGAATTATTTCGGAGGGTCGGGTGTAGTTATTATATTTTATCTGTTAATTGCACGTGTTCTTTGGCGGCTTGCCTGTTTTGAAAAACTGAGTTTTCGGGAAGAAAATCTTCCTGCCTCCATTGAGAACGGCTATGTTTAGGATGAGAAGGGGTAGGGAGCATTGGGTATGTGTTATTATTGGTTGTTAGAGATGATTTCAAAAGAATCTTAGGTAGTTAATCTGATTAATTTCCTGGCTTCGTCATTAATCCTTGAAGTTTTCATGGCGAAACTTATCGGATAGGAAGTAAATGATTATTGTTAAGGTTGCTGTTAAAGCTAAGAAGTCCTATATTGATAATTTTCAGTTGATAATTATAATACTTTTTCTCTCGCAAATTTTAGTATTATTCTCTTTAAAGCTTAGTATTATTCTCTGACTAACGCCATTCATGCTATTGCTTTGATTTGGTGCCCTAATTTTTGAAAGTGTCAAATACAATTAACAGAGTTAAGTTGTTCGAGGAACTACACAAGAAATATATTTATTTATTGTAACTTTGCACTTTAGTGTCATGCTTGAATTATCTTTAAGCAGTATTGGCTGTACTGACGGGCTCATCTGCATTATTCTTATCCTTTCCATGTATTGACGTCAATATTGTTACTATGGCAACCTCTTAACTTCGACGGGTTGCTAGGCAGGAGACTCTTGGAATGTGCGGGGGTAGGAGCCGTTCTTCCAAGGCAAGCGACTTCGTATTCATGTTAGCTGAACAGTCTCGTCGGTGCAAAATGGAGCAACAAGGCCTTTCCGGGTGTGATGTTATCGATCGCCATTTACTATCACTTGATGTTAGTTTACTTAGGATTCTAATTTCTGGCTGCACAGAAATCAGTCGACACCAAACAAGACCTACTAAGACGTTCGTTCAGAAAAGCATTTTGCTGTTAAATGATATACAGTTAGGCAACCATGGAAGACGCTTAAAATATATATTTCGGACAGCGCCAGTGGAACCATTTACAACATGATGGAATATTCTGGATATTTTTGCTTTGGCATATGCAATTAATTTTGTTAGTTGGCAGTGTAATTTCAGCTTTGCAGTTGAAATTGCTATTTGTATGAAGAAAATTAATTTAGTATTATGTGGTTAATTTTTTTACTAAACGTTTTTAAAATCAAGGTGTGCAGAAATTTGTTGAGAAAAATGAATTTGTATTTGGAAAAATTTGAGGAAAAATAATCATAAAAACTTTAATTCACAGTTGTTCTTCATTAAAATTCAGTTATATGAAAGTAACTACAGAGCAGGAGACTGATAAATTCGGGAAAAGGTCTATTTTTCCATGACATAATCAGTTTATGGGAAAGGAGATATCAACATCAGAAACATCCTGGTAGTCAGGGGGCTCATCATGGGAGGCCATATACAGTATCTCTCACATCACTCACATCAGCTCTCATACCTTCTCTTATATGATATCAGTAATGCTTTCAGATTAGTTACTGATGGTAATGTTAGTTTAAAAAAAAAGAAGCCAGTTGGGGTGAAATGAATGCGAGCATGAAATTATGCAGGAGCTGTAGAAAAAGAGGTTGTTATGGATGAGGTATAAAGAAAAGGATGCTCAGCACTGATCAGCTGCAGGAGGAGTAAAATACACAGATCAGGAGAATCATGAGGATAGTAAAGGAGGAATTAGCACATGAAGGGAGACTCGATTGAGTTCAAAGCAAAATCCTACAGAAATCTACAGTAGAAGAAAAGTGTGGTAGACTGACTTTAGTTTGCTAGTGGTGGAATATGAATGACATCTGGAAGATAATAGTAGAAATGTGCAGCAAATATTTTGTCAGCATATTTCACATCAGCAGTAGCATGGAATACAATTTAAAATACTTCACTTTCAGTGAAGTATTTGTAATTTTAAGAAGCCTGATGTTAATAAGGCCTGTGTGGCTGAATGGGATAGCACTGCATTAAAAGAATGGGCAAAGTAGTTAACAGTGTCTTTTAACTTTGTAATTCAACAGTATGCTGGCAACAAGAATGGTTCCAGAAAAGCAGAGGGAAGGGAAAATATGCCACTTCATAAGGGAACATTCGAATCGACGGTAGCCAGTAATAGGCCAGTTTGTTTATTGGAAGTGTTGAAAGTGTTAGACCGATTACACTGATAGAATACAAATTTGGATTAATGGGAATAGTAATCTTTCCAGAAGCCAACATTTTGTAGATACTTTTGTAGATAACATGTCATCATTGATACTAATCCTCTGTAACCTTGTCTATCAGTTAAAAACTGACATCTCTCTCTCTCTCATAAAATGTAAATTTTAAATACGTCTTTTGTAATTAATTCATTAGTTGCAATAAATTATTTCACTTTATTGAAACAGCTGTAAAATTAGTGTTTAATTCTATATTTTTCTATAATAAGTTTATATTTGCTCTTCACACAGTAAAAGTTAAATTGTTTTTAGTGTTTTTAATAGCAGTGAATCTGCAGGAAATTTGCAAGGATGTATTTAACTGCTCTCATTATACAAAAATATTTGTGCTTTTCATTAAAGTTTATTATTGTGTCCCCCCCCCCCACCTTGTTTTGTTTGATCATTATGCCACAGGTACTTTTTAAAGATTAAGTCATGAAGTTATATACACCTTTTTTATTTTTTATTTATTATTTTTTGCTTGCTTTTTTTGAATATAGTTTCTAATAAAGTGTAATTTAAATAGAATTTATACACTTTAGTAGGTAGCATATTATGCTTTTGGCTTATGAGTAAATTGATTTTTAACACAATTACCATTTCTTTCTTTGCTTAGTGATATGTGCTAATCTTGACTTAAGATTCTCAAATAGTTACATACTTAGCAGTAATCAAAACCTAAACATTGTTCATTCCTCTCATAATTTGTGGAGCGTATACATTTGATAATGATGCACTAGTCAATCCAATACCTTGCCATGCTTATTTTCCTATTAATACTTTTCTTTGAAATTAGTCTGTTATTGCTCAGCTCTTGTGATTAGCTCTTGCATTTTGATTTTCTAAAGTACTTCTAACTGCATCAATCCACCTGTCACTAATCTTCGCCATCATAGGTTTTGGTTCTGTTTGCACCCTTTTGGATATTAATATCAAGTACTTTTCAATTTTAAATGTCTTCATTTTTAATTTGCTTACCTTTATTCTCCCATTTTTTAAGTTACCTACTTCCTGAAATTAGCTCAGCTGACATATCTCTGAATGCGAATGCCAAATCCCTTCCTGATATCTTAATTTTTTTAATGTGATTCTGCTGTCAGTATACTATATATTTGCTTCTCTTAGTTTTCTCAGAACATATCTGTGATCTCCAGTTTTTAATTAAGTGTTTTATTTATAACCCAGCTCTCAGATCCATAAGTTAAAAGTGGTTTGAATACTCTCTCTTGCTTACCAGCTTATTTTAGTGTTTGGGCTAATTTCTTTATTTCATATATAGGGCCTATATTTTCCTATTCAGGATGCAGTTGGCATTTTCAATATTACTGCTTATTTTCATAGTCTTTTTAGTACTGATTTTTCATATCAGATTATTACAGCAGTTGTTCAGTTTAGTTAGGGAATCTTGCAGACACTTGTATAACTGGATTATTTAAAAGTACATCAAGTAAAGAGCTTATTTTTAATATTTTCAATATAAGGCCTAATGTCAATTTGCTTTCATAACGTACTCTATATAGATGATGAATAACAGCAAATGTAATGCACCCTTGTCTCATACTAAATTATAAATTCTAATATTTTCCTGTACTTCTAGTTCTAATTGTACATTTATCATTCAGATATAGATTATGTATTGCCTGATATGATGTCCCTTTATACCATCCAATTGTAGTGTTTTGCAGCGCTTTTCTCTTGCCCCTTGTGATATGCCTTTTCGAGATCCACGAAACTGGCATGCAGATCTTTAAAGTCATCTTAAACTGAAAAACTGATCCTGACAACCTCTGTGTTTGGCTTGAGCCCGGCTTGTTCTTCCCAAAGTTACCCTTCCACAATTCCCCCCCCCCCCCCCACACACACACCAAGTATTCTTGCATAAATTTTACTAGGAATACTCATTTGGAAATTCCTCTATAATTTTCACATTCAGTTTTATTTCTCTTTTATATATATATGGGCACTCTGAGAGCTCTACTCTAATCATTTGGAATAAGACCTTCTGACCAAGCCTTATGAATTATATAATATAGACACAGTGAAACTTTTAAATTTGTACATTTTAAGTCAAATAGAGCTTCTAGCCAGTGTTCCACATTTCAGGTTTTTTTGACAGTGTTTTCTTCCCAAGTACTGTGATGTACTTCTAATAGCTGTTGAAATTTTCCATAACTGTGTTTTTAACTTTCTAATTCCACCATGAGCTCTGATTTTTCTTTCATTTCAGACAATTGCACCAGATGCCTCTCTAGTTGGTATTAGTTAGTCCCTACTAGAGAGGCATTGACTGATTCAAGATGTTGCATTTAATAATCAAAGTATTTAAATCCTTTATTTCTTATTGATGAACGATAACTTCAGTATAGGATATACACTGCTTGGGAAGAAGTCAACGGACACCATAGTGTGAGGAACAAATTACCATGGTGTCCACCTTAATAAGATGTAAGATCTTCTTTTGTTGTGATGACAACATGCATAATGCTATGCATTATTAAGGGAAAAGTCACCAACCAGACCAGTTTCGACCTTTATTGAGGTCTCATCAGTGGGAGCCAGACCCAAACGTGGTGATACTAGGTTAGGTACAACCATTTAACTGGTGATAAGTTCAGTATGAGAGAAGACATGAAAAGGTTGCTGGAAGAGGCAAGAGTGAAGAGTGAGAAAGTGAAAATCATTTAGTATTTTACCTCGCTATGATAAAAATGAATTAAAAAGAAGGGCTATGATGGCAAACAATTCGATGCATAGGCTATGTAGAAGGAATGGATGCGAGTTTTTGGATGTGTGGAGTGAGTTTGAGGGAAGATTGGATTTGTATAAAAGGGATGGCCTACACCTGAATGTGTTTGGTATCAGGAGTCGGGAAAAACTAATAACTGGTATGAGACCTAATACAGAGAGTCAGGGAAACTAAATCATAAAGGGAGGAATGGTGTGAATGTGAGTGTAAGAGCGACAATGGTATATAACTGTGTTAATGATGGGAATGGGCTTTGTCATTGAAATGTTGACGAGGCGAGAACGATTTTGGGTTTGTGTTCGTCTGGTTCGGACCCATCACATGTGTGCATGTGTAAGGCATTAGAGAAGAATAGAGATCTGCAAGATGTCCAACTGTGTCAGGCAGACTGCAAACAAGAGTATACAAAGGAACATGCAGGTAGATTATTATGTCTGTACATAATAATCTACCTGCTAGGAATGTTATGAATATGCTAGGAGTATCAGAAACTGAGGAGTAGAGTTTGTTGCCTTAGTCGATATGTTGCAAACCTCATATTGTAGGAATTAGTGAGACCTGGCTATCAGAATCAGACCTCCTAACTGGTACCAAGTGTTACAGTACTTTTAGGAAGGATAGAGTGGATAGGAGAGGAGGGGGCATGCTGCTAATGATATTGGATGATTTAAATCTAGTTAGAGTTTAGACCTATGAATGTAGTAATACTACTAACAATATTTCATGTGGCAGTGAGTTTGAAGCCATCTGGTGTGAAGTAGAATCTAACAAGACAAATTACATAGTGGGGGTGTTGTTACAGACATAGTGGATCGGTTGCTGGTGACGAAGAAATGCATCACCAAATAGAAAAGGTGAGAGTGAAAAGAGTAATCATAATGGGAGACTTTAATTATCCAAATATTGATTGGGTAGGAGTAGAATCTCATGAGAAGAATGAAAATGCATTTATTGAGCTGTTGCGGGACAACTTCCTCAAGCAGCATGTGACAGAATGAACTCGAGGTCAAAGAGTGTTTGATTTGATTTGATTATAGTGTCAGAGGGAATTTCAGTTAAAGACTATTCTGCCTCCAGTTGGTGACAGTGATCATGTGGTACTCACTTGGGAAGTGACTAATTTCATGAATGTTCCATTCAGAAAAGGTTACATGCTGAACTACAAAGCAGGAAATTATGACCAACTGAGGAGTATACTGAGTTCAGTGGAATGGGATTGGTTGCTAGATTGGAAGAATATTGTTCTTCCCATCCAGAAGTTCAAGAGATTCGTAAGAAAAGGATGATGTGGAAGGAATACTGTTTGCATAAGGATGACGTCCTTTATGACTGTTATAAGCAGCAGGCTAGAATAGTCACAACTATTGTACGGAAAGCAAAGTCTGATTATGAAAAGAAACTGGTTCTGCGTGCTAAAGACAACCCACAAGAATTCTATCGATTTGCTGCAAGTGAAAGAAAGAATGAATATGAAAGAATAACTCTTCTAAATCCAGATGGCATGAGGGTTACAGATGGAGAAGAGGTTGTTCAGTTAATGAGTGCCCATTTCATTAAAAGCTATTAACCTGGTGAATGCAACATTGAGCTCACTATTACCTCTTCACTAGATGAAGAAATGCAAGTGTGTGAGGCCAAGGTATTGGAGCTGTTGCACAAACTGAATAAGAATTCAGCAATAGGGATTGATGGAATATCAGCACGTGTGCTAAAGAGTGTTCAGCTCCTTCCTTTTGACCAGGATGTTTAATATGAGTTTCAGAACAGGGAAGATTCTGCAGGAATGGATGGAATATATGGTAATTCCATTACACAAGGGTGGTGCAAAGACTGATGTATCCAACTATTGACTAATTAGTATCTCAGGAGTGGTGGTGAAGATTTTGGAAAAATTGGTTAGGGCCTGCATTCAGAAATGGGTTGACAGTGAATCTCTACTTTGCAATGAACAACATGGGTTTACTAAGGGGAAGGTCACGTTTTAGCAACTTGCTCACATTCTATAACAATGTTACCATTGAAGTAGACAAGGGTAATGGATACACCATGATACTTTTGGATTTTGCTAAGGCTTTTGACAGAATACAGCATGGCAGACTGCTGCATTAATTGGAGAAAATGGGTTTGGGTTATACAATATAAGCATGGATAAGAGGATGGCTGACTGACAGATATCATCATCATGCATATCAAGGATTTAGGCCTAGCGTGGCCTGTTCTGGCCTTAGAAGTCATCGTTGAATCGTTTAAGAAGACGTCCTGGTTTTCTTTTTCCTAATGGCTTGTACCTTAAGGCTTGTTTTGGTGAGCTTTTTATTTTCATTCTTTGAACATGTTCCATCCATTTATGTTTATATTTTATAATTTTTTCTATTACTAACAGATATCAAAAAGTGGTATTCGGGGGATCTGAGTCTGCAAGGTCTATTGCTGGATGTCCAGAACCCTTTCTTTCCTATGTTATGGAGTTATACTTGGGTAGCTCCATCACTATCCCTACAGGGTCCCGTGCAACTTCCATTCCCGCAGTGCAGAGTGTTCGTCAGGGTGATCCTCTATCTCCCCTTTTCTTTAAGTGTGTCATAGATGAGTTTCTTCATTCTCTTCCTAGTCATATAGACTACTCTCTCGGCCCTTCTTCCTTTAATGCTATGGCCTTTGCGGACGATCTTATTCTCGTAGCCTCTACTAAGATAGGCTTGCAGGAACTCCTTGACTGAGCAGTTGACTTCTTCTCTATTCGAGGCTTTTCTATTAATGTAGAGAAGTCCTGCTCTTTAGCTCTTGTCCTCTCTGGTCGTGACAAGAAGCTTAAGGTCGAGAATATAGAATTTTCCCTGCATGGGAGGCGTTGCATGCTTTGACCATCCTGGAAGAGTGAAGATACCTCGGTATCATGTTCACCACAAAGGGAAGGTCTTCTGTTTTAGAAGCTGGGATCGCTTGTTTGAGGAAAGCTCCTCTTAAGCCCCAGCAAAGACTGTTTCTCTTTTCCCACTATCTGCTACCTCGCTTTTACCACAAGTTGGTGCTTGGTAGGACATATATCTCGGTATTGTCCCGAATGGACAGGGCTATGCATTCAGCCATGAGATCATGGCTCCGACTGCCGCCTGACACTCTTTTTTCCATGCGAGGGTAAAGGATGGTGTGCTTGGGGTTCCATCACTTAGATGGCTGATCCCATGCCTGCGGCTGTCAAGAATCGCACAGTTAGAACTATCTTCTTTCCCCATCTGCAGAGAGGTTTTCTATACCGATTAATACAAGAAGACTTTTAGGTGGGCTAAAGGCTGGTCCCATTATCAAGGTACCTTAATCGAGTCAGCACCCGCAGAACACGAGATGGGCAACTCTGTTGCACTGTTCTGTAGATGGTGCTCCTTTAAAAGAGTCATATCTGGTGCGTCACAAGCATGATTGGGTAAGGGATGGCACCAGATGCCTCCCTGGGTTCGAGTATATTGACCTTATCGGGACGAGGATCAATGCCCTGCCTACTCGAGCCCGCACAGCTCGATGGGGGTAGTGACGACTCCAACTGTAGGGCTGGCTGCCACTACAGTGAGACATTGTCTCATGTAGCCCAGTGTTGCTTCCACACCCATGGGGTCCGCGTGAGGAGGCATGATGCCATGGTCTCTATTCTGAACGACTGCTTTAAGAACAAAGGTTGGGAGACTGTGGTGGAACCACATTATAGGTCCTCCGCGGGTTTGCGTAAGCCAGACTTAGTGATTAAAAGAGATGGTGATTTGGGTAGTTGATGCCCAGGTGGTGGGAACAGGGTGCCCATTAGCCTATAGCCATAACAATAATAAAGTAAATTATTATTAAAATAACCAAGATCTAGTTAGTAAGATACAGAAGGAGCATGGGGAAACTCTGAGGTTTACCAGCGCCACCATCTCTTTACATGGCGTATGGAGTGCAGATAGTTATAAGGACTTAAAACAGCTTGGGCTTACTCAGAAGGATATAAAAGTTCTTTCCTTCAGGACCCTACAGGGCACACTGGTGGCATGGCGTTGCCACCAGAGAATAATTACAATGATAACTAGAACAGGCATAGGGTAAAACATTTGTAAAGGCTTAGGCCTATATCAAGTCTGGACATGATGTAAGGGTAGTACTGCCCATAACCAGTACAAAGATTAATAATAAAAAAAAAATAAATAACAAGTGGTGTACCACAGTGCTTGGTCCATTGTTATTCAATATATTCATTAATGATTTGGGAAGGATTTGACAAGTGACATGCAGTTATTTGCTGATGATACAAAGATAGGTAGGGTAATCAGAAATGCTGCTGATATGCAGTATTTGCAGAATGATTTGAATAGTTTGGAACTGTGGGCATGGGAAAATGGGTGTCAGTAAATGTAAAGTCATTCACGTCGGCATGATTAGATATCCAATATCGTATTATATTGGTGGGATTAGGCAAGAAGAAACTGATGAGGCTAGGGATCTTGGAGTGTTAATAGATAGGGGCCATGTAGTTTAGTTGTTGTTTAGGGGCCATGTGGCAAAGATTGCAAATTCAACTCAAAAGATAATTGCAATTCTGAAATGAACGTTCACCTGTAAAGATAAGGATGTTGTTTTGCTTCTTTACAAGGCCTTGATAAGACCTCACTCAGACTATTGTGCGCAGGTCTGGTCTCCTGGTTTCCATTGGGATTTTTGATATATATTGGAGAGAGTATAAAGGAGAGTGTTAAAAATGATATCAGGATTGTGGAATATTGATTATGAAGACAGATTGAGAATTTGTAGACTGCAGACACTAGTAAACAGGAGAAAGAGGGGTGATATGATTGAGACTTACAGACTTCTGAAAGGGTCATACAGGATTTCAATTGATGGAATTTTTCAATTTATGGAGGGTGGGGAAAGGACAAGAGGGCATCCTTGGAATCTGAGAATGAAAGCTGCCAAGAAGGGTGTGAGGGCTAGATTTTTCTCTCAGAGAGTGGTGTGTGATTGGAATGGATTGCCATTGGATGTTATAAGTGCAAGCAGTGTGAATGAATTCAAGAATAAGTATGATAGCTGGTGTGTGTAATATGTGGCTGCCCTCGATGAGTCTCTGACTCCCTGAAGGCCTCTCTTAATAATAATAAGAATAATAATACTAAGGTGGAAGTAATGGAGAAGTCATATTTCCATATGCCAGTTGCCAGAAGGTCTCACACCTTATTAAAATTCTCTGGATTAGTGATGAGTTGCAACTGACATATGGAAATATGACTTCTCCATTACTTCCACTTTTGTATAACCACCTCTTGGTCTGCTCCAACTGATGAGACCTCAATAAATGTCGAAACCGGTCTGGGTAGTGAACTTACCCTTAATGCATAGTATTATGCATGTCTGCAAGGATATGTGCTTTGATTATGGGATACTAAGGCAAGTGATGTGAACTTATATCACCTTTGCCCCAGTCCTGAAAATACTTCAGGTGCAAACTTTGTTTGTTTACACTTGGATAAAGGATTAAACCTAATATATAATTGGTATGACTGCAGTAACTCTATGGGGCATACTTTCCACAAGTGTATGAATGTGAATGGGAATTTTGGGCCTTCACTCCTGTATGTTATGATGTCCTGGTCTGTTGTTGGGTGGATGTCACTTGACCTCACAAGCAATACCTGACGCTTTAGTTCATCCCACAGATGTTCAATGGGGTTGAAGTCAAGGCTCTGAAGAGGCTAGTCAAATGTGGTGATGTTCATGTCCTGTAACCAAGGTTACATTAGCAGCCTTATGACACAGTCATTATCTTGCTTAAAGGGAGAGTAATCATTTCCATAGAAACTCCACAAAGTAGAATGCATTTCATTTTCCAGAATGTTCAGATGCATCTCGGAATTCAGTGTTTTTGACGGTGCGATCATACCATCACACCACCATTTCCGAATTTCATAGTTAGGGTTATGCACTCTGGTAAGAGGTGTTCACCGAGCATCCACCACACACACACACACACACACACACACATGTTCATCTGTTTCTTAGAGGGTGAAGTGTGATTTATCGCTTCATAACACAGCTTTCCATGCTTCCATATCCCACTGTACTCTTTCTTTGCACCACTGAAGAAGATGCTACATGTTGATTTGGGTAATGTGGGCTTGCATATTGTGGTCCTACCATGGAAACTCATGTTGTGAGCCTCGGTTCTGAATGCATCTTCATGTTTAGGTCAAAGCCTAGAATTCCGTTGGTCAATGAATGGCGGTTCATATTTTCCTTCGTAGCATCCTACGGTGTTGCTCAGTGAGTGTGGTGGGTTGTCCACTGCAGGTAGCACTTGTAGTTGACTCCCTGCACTTCCTAGTCAACAATTAACTGATTGTTAACTTGGGATGGCCCAGTTTGCTAACAATTTTCCAATCCAATCTGCAACATGACATCATATCACAATGCCTCTTTCATATTGCTTTAGTTCCCTTCTCGCAGCTATTTCATCTGGACACAGTTGCACTGACTTGGGAGCCTAACATTCCTCCAATTTATATCGGTTATAAACATTTGACTCATTACATGGCATGATGCAACTTATGCATTTTCCAGATCTACAACATTTAAATACAGGCTGTCTTACCAAGTTCTTATACAGTATGTCACACAAAAAGAGTACTGAACTTCAACACCCCTTCACTATACATGCCATTTGACTGCATGCACATTAATGGAAGAGCATGTATATAGTTTACACCATTACAGTTAGCTGTAGCAATGGCATAGCAATGATGTTGGAAGAAAAATGTTTATTGTTCAGCATTATTTTTGTTTATACAGAGTTGGTAGAGCCAATGATCTAAGCCTACGATATGTCATCATTGTCTTAATCGAGAGGTTATGATGTACTGGGAGCGTTCTTCTGCTGCAATGCAGTGAGCATTCAGGGAGAACATGAACTGTTAACAGAAATGAGAATCACAGGAGTGTGCTGAAACTAGTGTTACAGCTCTGAAACGTTGTCAATGCCAAACAGCAGTAAAACTTGGGATACTGAGGCAGTCATTACAGGGAATCCTTATGGAGCTGGGTGTCTTTTCATATGTCATTCAGGTTGGTATTTCACAGCACGGAATACACTGCACAGTGGGAAATACTGTGCATGCGTGCTGGCTAACATCTATGAAGATCTGTTACTCCTCCATAATGTCTGGTTCTCGGATGAAGCATATTTCCATCTAAGGTCATGTAAACAGACGAACCTACAGGTTTCTTGAGACCTGAATTTGTTCATCAGAAACCTCTTCACATTGAGGTTCCACATGGTATGTGGTTTTCAGCCATGGCATAATCGGGCCCTACTTCATTGAAGAGGGTAGTGTAATCGTGACCTTGAATTGCAAATGCTACATTGAGAATGTGTTAATTCTGTTCACCCAGGATTTCCATAGAAGATGCATTATGCAAAAAAAAACATTCCCTTTCATTTAAAGGTATTCCAATAGGATGGAGCAACATGTCACACATCACATGGTTCTAGAGCCTATTTATCTGAGCACTTCCCTGCGAGGCTCATTTCGAGGTTCACAGAATTACCATACCCTTCACATTCTCCTGAACTCGCATTAATGCTATATTTGACTAAGATTTCACCTATAGTTGTGGATGTACAGATCAGGTGTAAACATATATTTCTTTGTTAATAAATCTGCTTACTCCATAACAATCGTAGTTATTCATTAGTGTTCCCCCCCTCCATACTGTATTATGACAAACATCTGTAGAATCACCCATTCATTGAGTAGCATATCTATTACATTGAGTCTTAAACTCATTCACACTCCTAGTACTTACAAAACATTCATTTCCTGAATTGTTAAAATCTTCTGCTCACATTCATGTTCATGATACCTTTACACAACTTCTTACTTTGACTTTTTGCTTTGTGTATATTTTTCTCACTATTAATTCTGCATAATCTCCACTAACCTAAAACATTTTTTATCATATCACTTCTTTCCTACCTTTCTGCCAAACTTTGCAATTTACATTCCCTCAACTTCTCTCCATAATTAACATTCCATAGCATCTTTTCCTTCACTGCTTATTGATTTCATTGTTCATCTACTTCACTTCTGTTTATACACTTAACTTTTGTCATCCTCATGTATCCTGATATTGTCTTAGTTATTCATCTCTCAACCCTCTGCAGGGTTTCCACATCAATGGAAACTAGGTGACCAAATTCGAGCACAATAGTTCATTTGGGGTTGGTACCAACCATACATTATTTGTTATCATAGCAGCAGTATACCGGTTAATCCTTGTACATTTGCATCATACTTTCTCTACTTAAGTCTGCAGTCAGTCATCACTTTGAGATCTCAAATCTTGCTGTCTTCCTGTATCAGAATTTCATTGAAACAGTATGCAGCCATACTGTAGCCTGCACTCCAAGCTACAAGTACTTAAAATCTTTAAGATAGTTGATATCACCATTATGCTCTATAATTCAGTCAACTTCACATCATTACCAAACAACTAAAGAACTCTTCATTCCATGTGAAGTTACATTATCAAATAAATTAAACAATATGGGCAGAATAGAATCCTGTTTGCACACTATTGGATTTACTTGGGTACCTCCGCCTTCAACTCAAGAACATTGCCTCACTGTATACAACTTTTTTCGATCTCATTCTTCCCTTCATCATCAGCTGCTCCAACAGAAACTACAAGGTTTGGCAAGGTATGAAAGATTCTGTTTCTTTCTATCTTCCCATTTTCTTTCTTCATGAACACTGTTCCGTTCCAGCTCGGTTTTTTCCCCACTCATATCTGGTCTTGTCTCATTCAGAGGGCCTTAGCAACTTACATACACCATCTTGTCATCTGACAGTCTATCAAAAGCATTCACAGAATCTCTCCCTAATGAGCACCTACCTTACACTGTCACCTTACACCTACCTTACACTGCTATAATCATCTTCCATTGTTACTCTTCTGTAAATATCATGCTTTCTTGCTAGCCACATAACTGAAGAATTGCTTTGCATTTTCTTTTTGGCCTGACTGGCCATTGCACTCTGTCTTTCATAACTTGATTTAACTTCCCTTTTCTGGCTTGCATTTTAGACTTGTGTATATATTATTGTCTAGCAGCCCCTCCATAACATCATTTCCCACGCTGCTTTTGATTTCATTGTTCATCTACTTGGCTTCTACTTCACTCCTGTTTATTCACCTAAATCTTGTCATCCTCATTTATGAACAATAACATAATAAGATGTGAAGTTATGCACATCCTTTTCTGAACATGGTTGTTAGTAACAACTAGTCCATGCCTTGAACAGGATTCGACCATATTGGACTCTAGACAGATATCGGACTAATTTGGAGGAATATTGTTGATAACAGATCAGCAATAATGTAAACTGAATCATGTAGTACTTTTTAGACATCTTGAGATACATATTAGTCATTTGATGACTGAACAGAAATCCATCAGGTACATACTATTATTGTTAGCATCACTCTTTTTGCCAGATATTTATGTCTGGAATTTATTTCCTGATCTGCCAGAATGTTTTTTTATATTGATGTGACCTGCCTTCAGTTATACTGATTTTTAGAACATTCCCCCATATATGACGTTTCATTGTTCTTTTCTTCCCACTCCTGGTAAATGAAACTAGTTTCATTTACATGAGGATGAGCAAAAGAAACTAAACAAACAGGTTTAGTTCAAGACGGTCTGAAACACGAGGCATTCATTAACTGAATTATAATCTAGCTAGTGTAACATTTGGTATACACCAATTTGTCATCTGGCAGTCTATCAAATGCATGTGCATAGTCAGAGAATAACTGTTGTGGACTAATTATTTCTGACAACCATGTTACAACATAAACATATGCATAATTTCACAATGAACAAGTAATTAAAAAAAAAAAAATCTTGGCCATGTTATTTTTCATGACACATGAGCACTTTTTCTGTCTAATTAATTTTAAATATTAATAATCTTTGTGTGTTGTTCTTAATCCACTACAGAATACAGATCAATCAGCTATCTCAAATATCGCAATCATTTGCTCATCCATATGGATGCCTAATAAGCAATTAGGCATCCATATGGATAAAAGTTAAGAATTTGAAATTCCAGAAACTATGGACAGATATATGCTTTCCTACACACTATGTAGAAGTCTCCTTTTTATATTTCTTCTTCCTTGGTATCACCAGGAGAAAAATTTATCTATATTGAAGTAAGAGCAGATTACTTTAGAGTAAATAACCAGGCTCTTACTTCTGTCTAGGACAAACAGGTTTATTGTACAAAATTATTGCACAGAATTGACATGTAAATGGAAAGGTTTTCTTCTTTATGGGTTTGTCATTAGTGTAGTAAATATTTTGTGGCAAAACCACTTGTGCATTGCTCTGTATTATAAATTACTTGGTGATTTATGATAACTAGAGATTATTTATTATTGTTTTTGATTAATTCATTTCAGAAAAATTATGGTGACTATGACCATGATAGGAATGATTATTTTAATTTTCTGATGTTTCGATCTTCATAATAGTGTGCATGTGTGCACACATGCACGCACAGTATGTGTATACTGTAGATAATGATGACCTTAACATGAAGGTTGAAGTATCAGGAAATGAAAATAATTATTCCTAATCTGGTTGTAGTCTCCATAATTTACCGAAATGAATGTTGATCACCATATAGCATTAAAGAAAAGGATTGTTTTTGATTAGCATATTGTGACAGCATATACTTTAAAATTTCGGACTAAACCTCCAACTTCGTAGAATGCACACATGTCATTGTGTTCTTCAGCAGTTATAATTCTGTAAATTGCACATACTGTAGTACTCTAAATTATATATTCAGTTTAATCCTTTATCCAAGTGTAAGCAAACAAAGTTTGCACCTGAAGTATCTTCAGGACTGGGGCAACTCGTGACAAAGGTGGACTGAGTTCTGATCACTTTCCTTAGTATCCCATAATGCAAAGCACATCTCTTTGCAGACATGTATAATGCTATGCATTATTATGGGAAGGGTCACTACCTAGACCAGTTTCGACCTTTATTGAGGTCTCTTCACTGGGAGCCAGACCAGAAGTGATACCAATGTTGAAGCAATGCAGAAGTCATATGCCAGTTGCCTAAAGGTGTCACACCTTATGATTAAATTACTCTGGTTTAGAAAAAGATGTTGGAAGTTTTTTTCACTTGGGTAGACTATAAATTATATATCTAGTTTAATTCTTTTATCCAAGTGTAAGCAAATCAGATCAGAACTCAGTCCACCTTTGCTATGAGTTGCCCCCATCCTGAAGATACGTCAATTGCAAACCTTGTTTTTGCTTACACTTGGATAAAGGATTAAACTAAATATATAATTTATAGTCTAACCAAGTGAAAAAAAACTTCCAACTGTAGTGTCACACTGGGAATACCATAGCTGTATCAAAATGATAAAAGCAAAGTATGTACTATAAATGAGTATTGTGTACAGTGCTGGAAATAATGCATGGCTTAGAAATAACTGACCTCAAGTAAGGTGTTATCATAGAACTGCCATATTAATGATGGTGACTGATTAATGATTGTTTTGTGCTGTGGTCATCAAGATGATTGTGATACTGTTAGAACATCAAAATCAATGTTTTGGTTGATATTTTCTATTAAGAGATGGAATATGCAATGAAAGGAAAGGAAATCCAAAAATGAGTTTTTTTTGGGGGGGGGGTTGGACTCTTATTTGTTTATTTCAGATTACATTACCTGCCTAACTCTTTTGGATTTATTTTCTATGTATACTCCATCTTTTAATGGAAAATATCACCAGAATATTGATTTCAAATGTTCTAATTATGCTGCAATTGTGTAAACCTTTAAAACAATTTAACACATTTAAAACTCATTCACCAACTGCACCTATCACAATTCTGTAAGGTAGTTTTATCCATGCGCTTCTCACTCTCCATGCAAAAAATACACCTCACTCTCATGTTCAACTATTAGATGATTCTCTCCATCCACCTTGTCATTATGTTCTCCTCTTCTGCCTGTCGGGTCACTGTGTCTATGGAACATATGACTACATTCACCTCTCTATCTTCGTTTGATGACTAAAATTCTGAAGTGACCCTTTAGTAATGCTAGAAACAACTGGTTCACAGTTGGTCCAAAAAAGATTGAGCAGTATGAGATGAGTAGTGTATTTCAGTGTGCTTTACTTGTTTTCATTAATTGGATTTCGTGCTTAAAATTCAGGATGCAACTTGTTGAATACAGGTCGCATTCTGAATTTTATCCAATATACAGGGTGTTCGGGATAAATTTGACATATTTATAATTAATTATATTTTTCCGTAAGTTACATGTATTAACACACACTTCTCTTCATTTAAAAGTTTGGACCCTTCTTCATTCATATACAAGATGTCAGAAAGGATGGATAGCTGGAACCCACCTGAATCATGGAAGAGAATAACTTGTATCATGATGATTCGTGCCCGCCATCAAAATAAGGATATTACGACTGCTGCCCAATGCTCCCTGAATACAGTAAAAACAATCAGGCATGAACTAGAGACTTGCAATGGTGACTACGAGGATGTAGCAAGAAGAAAGATCCCTAGCAGACGATCTGATTGCGTTCGTACAGCAGAATTCCTCGCAAATCTGCAGGAACAGGTGTTGAAGAACCCTGGCATTGGAATTCGGGCTTTGTTCGTGGAGTTGCTAACTGTAGTCAAGCCCTGGATAACAAGGGTAGCCAATGGTAGGCCGTATGTATGGCAGCAGGATTCGGCCCCTTGCCACACCTCTGGGAAAAGTCAAAAATGGTTGTCTGAAAATTTCTACGACTTCACCAGTCCAAATGTTTGGCCTCCAAACTCCCCAGACCTTAACCCCATGGATTATTTTGTATGGGGCGCAGTTGAAAAAGACACCAATCGCACTTCCAGTAATACAAAAGCCCAGTTAATGGATAAAATTAAAACAGTTTTTGCGGCCCTTCCCAGGGAGACTGTAGCATCAGCTTGTTCGAGGTTCCGAAGCAGAATTGAAGCTGTGATCGATGCTAATGGTGGTTATTTTGAGTAAATCTTGTTGATAGTATTGTAATTAACTCTGCCTGTAATGTTTTTTTGTCAATTCATTAAATTTAATAGATACAAAGAAGATTTTCTTTTTCCTTACGAAACTGTCAAATTTATCCCGAACACCCTGTATATCCAATAAAATTGGCAAATTGATAATATTCAACTTAGAACTGGAGTTCACAGATTATATTTGGACCCTAACAATTCTTTTAATAAGTAGAGTGATTCTAAGGCTGCAGTAACAAATTATAGACCAGTTAGTATTTCAAGAGGAGTGGTGGTAGAAGTACTGGAAAAAATTGGTCAAAAAGAGAATTAAAGAATAGGATATATGATATTCTGCTGGATTTTGCAAAGGCATTTGACAGAATACCATGTGGAACTCTATTATACACATCAGAATAAATGGGGATGGATATGACACTAGTTATGTGGATTAGAGAGTGGCTAATTGACAGATCAAAATCCTGGAGAAAGCAGGTGACTAGTGGTGTGCCTCAGAAGAGTTCTGTGCTAAGACCACTATTGTTTAATTTGTACATAAATAATATATGAAAAAAATCTGAAAGGAAATATTGTTTGCTGATGATGCCAAATTGGGTACAGTAATAGTTAATCAAGGTGATAAACTATTACATTGAGAGCTTTCAGGGTGATTTAAATAGGCTGTCAGTATATGGACAAAAGATAATATACGCCAGTTTAATGTGGAGAAGTATAAATGTATGCATTTTGATATAAATTGATTACAAACTGTGTACTGCATTAATTGGACTGTTCTCCAGGAATTAAATGAAGCTAGGGGTTTTTTGGTGGTTGTAAACAGAGAGTTGAAATTTAGAGGACATATTGTTAAGGTTGCCAAGGTGGCTCTTAAGATTGCTTGGCTATTGAAGAACACACTAACAAGTAGAGATAAGGAAGTTCTTATTCCTCTTTATAAAGCCTTGATACATCCACATCTGGATGGGTCAGGTTTTCTGGGTTTCTTGGGGATGAAAAAGTGGTGAAGAGGATTCAGAGGCAAATGACCAAGATGATTTGAGTGGTCTGTGGAATGCTCCCTATAAAGATAGATTGAGGGTGTGTGTGGCTTGCAGAAGTTGGTTAATATGCAAAAAAGAGGTGATATGATAGAAACATTTAAGTTACTTAAAGGGTTTTATAGAATTGATGCAGGGGAAATATTTCATAACTTGGCTTCAGGAGACAGAGGAAGAGATCATCCCTGAAAGTTGAGTAAAAGTGTGGTCAGTAGTGGTGTGAGGACTATATTTTTTTGCCTGAATAGTTGTGAATGAGTGGAATGGGTTGCCAGAGTCAATTGTGAGCTCTTTGTCTGTTCAAGGAGAGGAATGATAGTTTGGGTCTCTTGCAATAAGTGTTTAGACTCCATGGAGGTTTCTGTACGATAATAATATACTACAGTACCAGTTTTAGGGTATTGACTCAGAATATTCTTTGCATTATTTTCTAGTCCACAATGCTCTGGTATATTTTTTTGACAAATAATGCTATCTTAGATGATGGAATATTTTTTTCATCCTCCTAAGTGCTACAAGATGGATTTTTATTATTTTTTATACAAAATAAGAGAATTGTATAGGATTGTTGATGATAATATTAAATATTACAAGCAAATATTAATAAATATATTTATGAATCAAGAAAAATTGGGGTTCTGCAGTGCCTGTGCACGAGCTGCCCCTATAAACATACCTTAGAAACTGAGCCAAATATAGAGAAAACAGGAGGTTATCAGCAATTTAAAAGTGGATACTTAACCTGTTGCTTTTATTGTCATAGTTAAGTCTACATTTTGAAACTCAAGCAGTACCAACACCAAAAAATAATAGTATCATTAATAAAATGTGTGAGCAAGTAGCCTTTTGTAAATTGTACATAGTAAAAAGTCAAATACTGTCAAGCAGGAATGCATTTTGTAAGTTTATTTTTCACTAGGTTAGACTATGATTAATTTAGTTTAATCCTTTATCCCAGTGAGAGCAAACAAAGGTAGCATGCTCCACCTTTGCTACGAGTTGCCTGGTGTTGTACTACTTACCCAGGTAAGACAGTACAACACCATATTCAGTCCTGAAGATATTTTCAGGCGCAAACTTTGATAGGAATGCATTTTGTTTTAGATGTCACAACAACCCTAAAAGATTTATTTGTGCAGCTATAACCTTAGTACATTGTATCTTGGGTGGTTTTGTGCTCTTATGTTTCTATTTTTATTGATTTTAGATATATAATTTTTATTTATTTTTTTACTATATCTGGAAACCCTGCTCTAGAGACCAAACATGGAATTTATTAAAGCCCTTTTAGGCCTCCATTAAGCTGGCTGGGAATCTTACACCAGGCGATGAAGTTTGTCTCCCATCTAAATCCTTACACTTTTTCACAAATGAGAACTATTTTTATGTTACTTTCTGCAGAAAAAATGCTTATTTCTTTGTGTTATGCAAAACTTTTCTATGACCTTAAAACTTTTTTAAGCATTAAGGAGAATGTGGTTACTTCCTTTAGAAAACAGCTACATTGTCTTATCATATCTTATCCACATTTCTTTTCTAAATTTGTTTAAATTTGCTTTATATAAATCATATTCTTGATGGAGCATTAATGTAAAAGTTACTGGTTACTTAAAATTTACATAAATATGATAAGAATTGTGAGCCTCCGTAGTTCAGCCAGTATAGACAAAGCCCTTTGGTTGAAAAGGTCTGGGTTCAATTTCCATCAGTGACTTGGGGAACCTTTATCTCACTTCTCTCGATGAAAGGTGATTTGCTGATCTGGTTGGCCGAGTGGTTAGCATAACTGCTCTCCAGTCTAAAGGCTGCAGGTTCGAATCCCACCGTGGGGATGAATGCTTGTGATTGTCTGTGAAAATACTAGTGTTGGTAGTAGATGGCGTTGGTGTAGTTGTGATTCGTTGGAGTAGGTGCTCTCCCTCAATACATCTTTGGACTCCCTGGAAGTGTCACATAGTAATAATAATATAATAATAATAACAACAACAACAACCTGTCTCATATGGAGGTAGAGGGTTTTTTGCCCCCCCCCCCCCCCCCAGAACAGGCAAACCGGCACTGAACATCCATATCTATAGACATAGGATACTCCTGGAATAGGATTTACCGACATATTCAGTGAGATTTCTGGTTTCGAATTGTAATAGGCCATGAAGCCTGATACCTAACCTTAACACGCCTACCTACCAACCATCCAGCGTTACAGCCTGTTGTGAGCCTTAGCCTCCTGTACAACTTGCCTCCACAGTCTTCTGTCCTTAATAATCCTTCTCAGCCTTTCACTTTCATAGTAGTCAAATCTTGGCAGTCCATCTTAATCTCAGTCTTCTGTTTTTCCTTGTTGCATATATCTTCTCTCTCATCATTCTTCTTGGCATACAGAAGTCTTCCATTCTCTCTACATGACCTAACCATTGCAGTCTTTGTGCTTTGATGAACCTAACAATATCTTTTTCTTTTAATATCTGACTAATTTCTTTATTGTGCCATATTCTCCATACACTGTTTTCTTCAACAGTTCCATAAATTCTTATAATCTTCCTTCAAATTTCCTCAAACTGTCTTGGTCTTTTTCACTATGAGTCCATGCTTTGCTTCCATATGTAACCATGGGTCTAATGAGCTTTTTATAAGTATTTTAGTATTTCTGCTTATTAGCTTACTTTTAATCATGCTGATATTTGCATAGTATGCTTTATTTTACCAGCTTGAATACTTTCTTTAATTGCTATGGTTAATTGTGCCTCATTCTCAACAGTATCTCCTAGATGCTTAAATCTGGTCACCCCTTCAAAAATTTTTTATCCAACTTGTAGATTCTGTAGTTTTCCTTCTTATTTCTGAAGTTGACATCAACATATATTTAGTTTTATTTACATCGATCTCTAATCCCATATCATTAGTTTTTCTTTCTAGTTCATTATATACCACAATTAACCCTTTCTTAGTTCCTGACATGATGACTATATCATCAGCATAAGCACATAATTGACTTGATTTATTAAAAATTGTCCCTCTTTGATCTAAATCTTTAATCACACGATGTAAAGCTATGATGAATAATGTTTTAGATAGGCATTTCCTTGTTTTACACCTTTATTAAATTCGAAGGGGGGGGGTGTCACTGAATTTGTTATTTTAACTTTTGCTTTTGTTTTTTTCATTATCATCATTACTGATCTGATTAAATTTTGGTGGTATCTCTAATTCTTTCATAGCTTTTTGTAGACTATCTCTGTTTAGACTGTCAAATGCTTGCTTAAAGTCTATAAATAACATATGAAGATCTATTGCACGTTCAAAACATTTTTCCATCATCTGTTTCATGTAAATCCACATTGATATTCTACTATTTTCTTTTCTGTAATTTCTTTAAGTCTGTCATTTATTATGGATGTCAGAATTTTATAAACTACACAAAGTAACGTAATACTCCTGTAGTTATTACAGTCAAATTTATCTCCATTTTTATAAATAAGACAGATTATGCCAACATTCTAGCAGTTTGGCATTTCTTCCTTGGACCAGACTGTTAAAAATATATCCTCTAGCGCGAAACATATGGAATCTCTTCCGTGTTTCAGTAATTTTTTTGTATTTTAACTCATTTTTTGTATTTTAGCTTCAATTTCATTAGTTGTCAGTGGTTTTATGGATATTCTCTTTTACATAATTGTCCTTTCTTGTATCTAATTGAATATTTTCCCCATTTTCTTCTCTATTTAATAAATCCTTAAAATATTCCGCCCATCTCTCTACTATTTTCTTTTCCTCTCCTAAAAATTTCTTTTGTTATTTTTACATCCACTAGTTCTTCGATGGCAGCATAAAATTTTCTACTTTCATTTTGAGTATTGAGTTGTTTTATTTCTTTTAATTGTTTCATAGTAATTTTCTTTTTTATAAATTAAAGATACCAAGAAATTATATACTTCGTTTAATCCTTTATCCAAGTGTAAGCAAACAGAGTTTGCATCTGAAGTATTTTCAGGACTGGGGAAGCTCGTATAAGGAAGCTAAGACTTCACATCACTTGTCTTAGTCCCATAATGCAAAAACACATCTCCTTGCGGACATGTATAATGCTATGCATTATGGGAAGGGTCACTATTTAGATCAGTTTTGACTTTTATTGAGGTCTCTTCAGTGGGAGCCGGACCCAGAGATGATACTAAGGTTGAAGTAATGAAGTCATATTTTCATATATGAGTTGCCAAAAGGTGTTGCACCTTATTATTAAATTACTCTGGATTAGAGAAAGTTGTTGGAAGTTTTATATAATTTCTTGGTATCTTTAATTTATAGTATAACCAAGTGAAAAAACTTCCAACAACTATTTGTAATCCAGAGGATTTTGATAATAAGGTGTGATACCTTTTGGCAACTCGTATATGAAAATATGACTTCTGCATTACTTCAACCTTACTATCACCTGTGGGTCTGGCTCCCACTGAAGTGACCTAAATAAAAGTTGAAACTGGTCTGGGTATTGACCCTTCCTGTAATGCATAGCATTATGCATGTCTGCAAGGATATGTGCTTTACATTATGGGATACTAAGGCAAGTCATGTGTTAAGCCCCAGTCCTGAAAACCTCGGGCGCAAACTTTGTTTGCTTACACTTGGATGAAGGATTAAACCAAGTATGTATATATATATATATATATATATATATATATATAATTTCTTGGTATCTTTAATTCTCAGAAATTGCTTACACATACAAAGCCAATAAAATAGGTAACTTTTATAGTAGAAGTATCTGGATTCTTTCGAAATATCAGTGATATCAAGGTTCTGCTACAAATTCTGTTTCTGTCTAGGAAACATATTGGAACCCACTGAGGCATTTCACTGTTGTTTTTTAGGAGAGAACTGGAGATGATTCTATTCATGGCAGAGTCGCTCTCATAATTGGCAGCCATACTCCTTTTTAGCATGGCCCACACTTAATACTGCTCTGGAAGTGATAGCCATTTGCCTGTCCTTGGGATTTCTTATTACAGTATGTACCATTTATTTACCTCTGGATTCTGAGTAAAATAAAATCTACCTTTATAATCTTATATTGGAACTGTCTCAGTTCCTACTTCATATTTGCGTAACTTTGATGGACTCTGTGGTGTATTGTCAACACAAACAAGGCTGTCTTGTAATGTGTGCTTGACAATGGCAGTGTACATGTCTGCAAGGAGAAGTGCTTTGCATTATGGGATAATAAGACAAGTGATGTGAAGTCATCAGCTTCTATATATGAGTTGCCCCAGTCCTGAAAATACTTCAGGCGCAAACTTTGTTTGCTTACACTTGGATAAAGGATTAAACCAAGTATATAATTTCTTGGTATCTTTAATTTATAGTATAGCCACATGAAAAAACTTCCAACAACTTATTTTTTTTTAGTATATTATTTGCTTTTCTTCTAAGTTCATTATATCTCCTCTTATTATTTCTGGTATTTAGCTTGTGCTCTATTCTATAGTCTTTTATAGCTACATCATATTCTTCATCCAACCATTCTTCTTTATGGTGTGATGAAGTTCTTTTCACTTATCCTTTCAACAGCCGCTTCTTTAATCATATTTTCTTCTCTATTCCATTTTCCATCACTACTTGAAAATATTATTGAGTAGGACCACTAATATTTTTGCCTGACCTATATAATTTACATCACTCTGCAGACTAGTAATTTAGATTTGATCTATATTACTTTGTGCAGCTGGGTCAACCAAAGTGATTTCCCTGATGTTGGAGTTTTTTCTTCTCCAAAGTTCTGTTAGATCTCTATTCTGGAATGTACTGAGGCAATTAATGAGAAGTTATTAGGCTCTATTTACAAGGTACCTAGTTGTGAAGATACTTCATGTGTTTACCTTGTTGGCTTAGACTTGGATAAATGATGAATCAAGGATGTAATTTTTTGGAAAGTATCATTTAATATATAACCAAGTGAAAAAAACTTTCTGCAACATATCACTGTTTGTTTCATTTCAGTTTCATTTCATTGCAGTTGTCCTCTGAGCTTTATTTGTAATCTTTTAAATGACCCTTGAACTTCAATTTCCTATTTATTAAAACTCCAAGATCCCTAGTCTCATCTGTTTCTTGTAAAATAATCCCACTGATGTGATATGCTATTGGGTATCTCATTACACCAAAGTGGATAACTTTTATCCACATTGAAATTCAATTCAGATCATCAAACCCAAATCAACAGCCTTCTATGCTGTATCATGTCAGAAGCTTTGGGAAAGTCCAGAAATGGCATGGTGTATCCATTCCCCTTTTATAACTCAGGTTTAACATTATTTTACATTGTGAGCAAGTTGCTCAAACATAACCTTCTCTTAGTAAACCAATCCTTTTTTGCAAAGTATAGATTCACTGTCAATCCATTTCTATATTTGACCTCTTGCCAACTTTTCACTACACTCCAGAGATACTGATAGGTCAGTAGTTAGACCGATTAGTCTTTGCACTACTCTTGTGCCCCTGTTCTGAGACATAAATTTAGTCTGGTTAAAAGCATAAGCAGTTAAGCTGAACACTATTTTAGTATCTATGCTGATAACCCATCAGTCCCTGTTGCTGATTTCCTGTGCAGTTTATGCAATAGCTGTAGTACCTGGGAATGTGAAGGTGTTTAAAAAATTTTTTTTTTTTTTTTTCGTAATTATGGTTAAAACCATATTTTATGGTTAAGCTAGAATTTTGACAATTCTTACTGCTTCTGTGCATGTGGCCTTTCTTACATGGGGAAACATCTAGAAGTTTGAAAATAAGGCAAAATGAACATATTTGAGATGTGAATAACAACAGAGAAGACAGCTCAGGCCTAGCTTTCTACTTCTCCCACAATCACCATTATATTGAATGGGACAAGAACTCTATGCATAGAGTTACATAGAGGACTACTTCGTCTCCTGCAACATTCAAGAATCTATGATGGTTATCCACTCACAAGGCGCACTCAACAGATACCAAGGAATGATTCTATATGATATCTGGAAGTCACTTGTTCGATCTTTTTGCATGTCAGACGTTAAGTTTTCAGCCAACTATTATTGCACACACTTACTGAACAGTGACTTGTCAGCTTCCACATGCAATAATGGCAGTGCCATTGATAATTTTATTTTTTAATAATTGAAGTTGCAATTTTGAGTTCTCGGTTTTTGTATTTTTGGTAGTACAGTTTTGTAAAAGTATTATTTTGCCTTTATGATGTTAGAGAATGGGTTTATTTGTGTGTGTGTGTGGGGGGGAGGGTATATGGTTGGTTTTGTATCTTAGGAGTGCCAGTTTGTATGATTTAATTTTCTTTAGAAATGTGCAACTGTCTTTCAATTCACATTTTTTACTATATAATCCTGTAACAAAATTTTAATGTAATGAAAAAATTCTAGAAAATAATTTGTGAAAGTGGGAATTATTTGGTGTGCTAGTCTTTAGCATAATGATACAACCCTTCTTAATGCTGTCAAGGATGTGACCCATGAATCAGACCCCCCCCCCCCACACACACAGAGAATTTATGCATTCACTTGAATGCGTAAACATACAGAACAATATGAAATAATTTTTAAAAAGCATCAGTCTCTTTTGTATAACTGCATATCAGTTGTCACCTTTGTTAGTCCTTATTGTTTTGCCTACTAGTTTGTATATTTACACCTGAAGAAATCCTGTGCAACTGAGATGAAAGGTCGTGTTACTAAATAAATAAATGTAATCAACTTATTCCAGTGTTCTACCTTAAACTTTAATCATGTATATATAATTAACATTTATAAGGCAGAACACTGGAATAAGTTGATATTCCAGTGTGTGTATGTATCTCACACACACACATATATATATACACTGCTTGACAAGAAGTCAGTGGACACCATAGTGTTAAGAACAGACATCCATGGCTTAATAAGATGTAGGACCTCCTTTCACTGCAATGCCTGCAGCAATCCTTCAGGACACTTTCCACAACCATATGATAGCAATCAATGGCAATTTTTGGACCATTCTTCCTGTAGGCATATAATGAGGTCCTGGACTGTGGTGGGGTGGATGGCTCTTGACCTCGCCCACTGCTCCAGTTCATCCTACAGATATTCATCAGGATTGACATCGGGGTTCTGTGGATATCAGTCAAGGGTGGTGACATTCATGTCCACAAAGCATACAGTTACAGCAGCAGCCTTATGATATAGTGCATTGTTTTGCTGAAAAAGACAATGGTCATTTCCATAGAAACAAAGTAGGAATCATTGCATTGTCCAGAATGTTCAGATACCTCTCAGAGTTCACTGTTTGTGGCACCGCAAACAGTGGTCTGAGGCCAAACCACGAAAAACAGGACTATACCATCACCCACCATCCCACACCTGTATATCTGCTTGATAGAGGGTGAAGTGCGATTTGTCCAGCATCGTCCTCAGTGGTGCATAGAGCATCACTGAGGACGATGCTGCATGTCGGTTTAGGTAATGTTTGGTTTGCATATTGCAGTCCTACCATGGATGGTGAGTCTTGAGTCTCAGTTCTGAATGTTTTTGTGCAGATTCGTATTAGACTCGATTCCCGGAACTCTGCATTCAGTACGTTGGCCGATGAATGGTAGTTTTTGCATATTATCCTTCATAGCACCCTACGTTTACATTTGGTGAGTTGGGTGGGTTGACCCATTGCAGGTAGCACTTGCAGTTGACTTCCTGTGCTTCCATCTCAGTATGGTATCACTGATTGTTGACCTGGGATTGCCCAATTTGTCAATAGTTTGTTAAACTGATAGGCCTGCAACATGGCATCCTATCATGACACCTCTTTCAAACTCCATCAGTTCCCTTCTCACAGCTATTTTATGTGGACACAGTTGCACTGACTTGTGAGCATCATGTTCTTCCAATTTATAACAGTATGTGACTTGTTACATGGCATGATGCACCTTGCTCATGCTGGTGTCTCTTGACTTCTTTCCAAACTGTGTATATAATCTTGAGTAGATATCATTTTAATGATCTGTTGTCAACAGAAAAATTTGGCTTATACTGTGTACTTATTGATTTTAAAATAATTTAATGGATATAATGGTTTTTATAAAAAAAATGAAACAGAAAGTTAGACTTTAGGAAGAACTTTGTTACTATTATATGTGTTCAGTAAGTTTGTAAAAACTTAATTATTGCTTTACCTTTTATTAATGCATTCATTCTTTATTTATAGATATGGGAAAGTGCAAAGCGTGAAGATTTTGCCCAAAAAGGATGATGATACTGGTGTCTGTGCTACAGTGGCCTTTATTGACATCAAGTCAGCATCTAAAGCGCACAGTGCTGACAATAAAATTGAAGACAGGACTTTAAAAACAGACTATTACGAACCTCCAGCTTCTAGTACATCAACGTCTGCTATCTTCATTCATGAACGGGATGATGCATTAGTCAGGCCTGCAGCTTCGCCGTACCCAGCTGCTCGTCCTGCCCGTTATCCCCATGGGTAAGTATCATATAGAATAGATGTTTGTGTGTATACTTAATTCTTCTTATGTATTTTTTGTATATCATTTTGCTGTGATTGCAAATCACAGCAAAATGTCATTTGCTGTGATTTGCAGAAAAGAAATGGGTAGGGAATAAGAACCGTACATAAATTTCCATTGTATGTGCTAAAATATTCATGTTATTCAGGGTTGTATATGAATTTTTCTAAAATTTAGTTAATATTTTTCTTTTAAAATATTATTTTAGTGATGCATTGAAAATCTCTAATCACAGATTTGTTCTTTCCAGTGACTATTTCAGTTACTCTAATTTAATTGCTGTGATAGGCTGGCTGTCTTTTCACCATTTACATTTAAGTTGAAATGGCATAATATTGTTATAATAATGGAGAGTGAAGTGGTATGCAATACTATGCACTAAATGGTATATGGTATATTAGTAGCTCTTCTGTGTTTCTAGATATATATGTAACATTATAGTGCCTCTGTCTACATAGTTTATTGAAAACCATTGTTTGCTACATTCAGATCCCATTATTGATTTTCAACCTGGTTGGTCAAATGGATAGTATACTTTTCTCCAACCAGCAGCTGGATGGAGGTTTGAATCTAACCAAGATAATAATGTTTATGAATTTGTTCAGAAAGAAGATGAAATGGTGAGAGACAGCTGCTCTGCTTTTTTGGCCCCGAAATGTTTGGAAAAATTGACTGTTTTTCGTTAGAGCAGGGTTTCCAGGTTATATAAAAAATAACTAAAAATAATAATTTAGTTCACTCAAGTTACTAATGTACTATGGTTCACAACCTTTTGTGGATTATAGTCACACAAAAATATCAAAAAAAAAAAAAAAAGCAGAGAAGTTTTCTCCTCGCAGAGGTACACATAAACAGCGAATTACTCTAAGAATAGTTCAGTTGTCAGTTATAATTCTGAGAGGGGATTGATTGCCCAGTCAGAGGAAATCTAGAAGGATTCTTTTATTATTGTGAAAAGTAAGGAGAATAATCATTAGAAATGTTTGAGATTGATGAATGAAGGTAGTAGCATGATGAGTGTGAAGCAAATGGAGGCATATCCTACAGTAACTAGAAATAAAAGATGCAGAAGTGTATGTGTTAATTGGCTAGGTGTTTAGTAAAGCTTTGGGGATGGTGATATTGATGCTGCACAAGTATGGCGTTAAGTCAAATATTTTCTGTTGTATGCTGGTCATATACTTCTACTTATGAACAAAGTCTTGAATGTATTAGTTATAAACAGAATATGATTTTAATAGACAAAAAAAACTCCCTATAATGGGTTTTGCTTTATCAGTCTTAGTTGCATTTTATGATGAAATTGCAAATATGTTGAATAATGGATACTCATAGTTGGTAATATTCTTGGATTTGTGAAGGAATTCAATAGCTTACTGCATGGCATGCTCATGTGGAAGCTGAGTAAATAAATATATAGCCAATAGACTAGTTGAATGTGTAGAATAGTTGTCTGAATTGATACCAGTAGTTTGTATTGGGGGATGGGGAAAGCAGTGTACCAGAGAAGGATGGTAACTAGCAGCATGCCATAGGGTTTTGTTCTTTGATCTCTGTTCCTCTTTATTAATGATGATGTAATGTTAGAGAGATTTATATGGAATAATGCTGATACAAAGCCCCTGCAGAAAAATTTGAATAGACTTTTAGCAGTTTTAATGGTAATAAATGCAGGGTATTGTACTGTGTAGACAGAAGTATAATCCCTGCTGTACTTGTGGATTGCTGCTACATTAAGGAATATACTGACAAACAGAGATCAGATATTAATTGTTCCACTGTACAAAGCATGATCCTACTACATATACTGTCATGCACAGATTCTGTTATCTGGTTTCCATTATGTTGAGAAGACTGATAAGGGTCCAGAGAGAAGTGAGTAAGGCATTAGAAGGGTTCTGGAATATTGGTTATGGAAAGAAGTTGAGGACATGTAAACTTTAATTTTAAACATTAATTTAATGATGAAATGGCAAATATGTTGAATAATGAATGGAAACATTCATTTTAAATTTAATCAAATCTTAGAAACGGTTATTTAACCAGAGATCGCTAACTGCGAAATTGTAAATTTTAATAAGCATGTGAAAAAGATATGGTGTAGAACAGAGTTGTTTGTGAAGGAATTTTACCAGCTTAATATACAACATGGATTATGCGTAGTTAGGATTGGAGGGATAGAAATGCAGGCTCTTCTGCGAAATTGTATTGCATTATGAAATTATAATGAAGAAAAGAGCACATGCTAAATTTTTAACTTGGTACATGGTGGAATGCTATTGCTAATGACTTTAATTTCGGAATGATGTGTATAGCCTGCTGGTTAGTAAAACTTCCTGTGATGATGTCTGTTCACTCTGTGGATACTTGTCATTAATAATAATGGTAATAATTATGTTTAGTAATAAGTGTTATGTAGTGAAAAACTATTCATCCAAGATCTTTCTTCTCTGGTCATAATTCATTGTGCCACTTCTTATTCAACTGCATGATATTGCACACTGCTCAAAACAGTTAGGGGATATTTTAATTTCTGTCGGATAATTATAAATTTCTGCAAATAATTATAACTATTATGTACTTTATACATGAATAAATATTTCTTACTTATGGATATGGTGTAATTGATGAGATATTGTTTAAATAATCAATATTTATTACAAATTGTGTTACATTTGTGAATTATTTTTATAACTGTATAATTTACAAGAAAACTAAAATATCCTCTAATTGTTTTGAGCAGTATACATGAGGTAACACTGTTATTTGTTCAAAAAGAAATTAATACCTGAAATCGAAAGTTTTAATGTTGATCAGTGGTGGGCCAAAGTTTTATTTCTTATCTTCTTCTTTTTCACATTTTGTTATGTCAATATATTTCTCTTATTTTTTTTCTGACTTCACAGAGATCAAGCTATCGTCAATGGTTGACCAATCAATTATTCTCAGTTAACTGTTAATATCAACTAATGTAGCCTATGATTCATTGTGTATGTGTTCCACAGTTTCTTTAATTTCTTACACAACTGTTATTCAGATTCAATTATAATGTTAAAGCTAATAACTTAGAACATCTTTCTTTCTTTATGAAAGCCTAACATAAATGGAAACTTCCTCTAACTTGTTCTAAAAATTCTTCCATATCTCTCTTTTTCTACATCTCTACCATAGCTCTCCGCAGCTGTTTGCTAGTTAACATATTCTTTTCACTCGCACATGCTTCTGTGCTCATATAATATTTCGAGTTATGAAATTAATTAACTGCTGCTATTATGTGTTAACTTCATGGCGCTTTGCTTGAAAGTGGCAAAATCTTGCACTTTCAGTGAACTAAGTAAGTCTTTTTAAGTTATGTATTTTAAATATAACCAAACATTATATTATAATCCTCAGTTTGGACACACTAACTTAAGTGAATTCACTTTGTTGGAAATTAATACTACATATGAACAAGATATTAACATTAAAATACTAAATGAAATATTATAAACAATGTGCTTTTCTCACAATATGTTTGCACTAACAACAGAACCTGATAGTTTTAAACAGAATATTAAGTTTATATTTGATATTAAATAAAAATACTATAAAACCCGTGTGTTTCATGTTGGAGCTTTAATGGAATATATACAGCATTAGGAAAGGATTATAAACTAATTTTAATGCTTCCAGTATTTCATCTGTCACTGAGACATCTTCAGGGATTACAAATAATACTTGTAACATATACCTAAAGACTATACAATACTAAATGAAACATGTGAGTAACTCTAAAGTTCTATCTAGGTGGTGCATTGTCTATCGGTGTTTGTAGGTGGTCTAGGATGTAATGTGGGACATCAGACAGGTATTGTTTCCCAAATTTTGGGAAGTTTTCTGCATCTGTATTTTTTTAAATTCGGTTGATTTTTCAGTACTGCTGCAGATTCTATAAGCAGTCTTTCCTTTTTAAATTTACTTTGGCAGAGCATGGTGGTTTTCTTCCAGGAGATCCTGTGGGTTGTTCCAATACATGGTCTGCAAGGCCAGATTGACCATAGTCTTGATTGCAGATGTACTATTTGGTTTCACCTAAACAGATAGTTGCTGACCTACCTGTCTGTCTGAAGTAAGGTAACTTGCAGGAACAGGGTACTTTCTATACTTCAGGTTCTGAGAGAGGAGGGAGCTGATCTCTGGTAGAATGGATAAGGATAACAAGTTTCCAGTTTGGGCTTAAAAGCTGTGTAGAGGTTGTAATTTTTTTTAAAGACCTAGCTATTTTTTCTGATGTACAAATGCAGGGAATGGTAATAGCATTTCTGAAATCTTTCTGATGAGATGGGAGAGGAACTGATTATTTTTTTAATTCTGTAGTCACTGTAGCTGTTGGAAAGGAAGGTGTATGTGGTTGAGTTCAGTTGAAAGAAAGGTTCCACTTGAACAAAGATTATAGGCTCTATTGGTAAGAGTTTTAATTACATCTGTATACATGTACTATTGGTCTACACTATTATTATGGAAACATCAGCAATACTCAGAACAACTACTGAGATCAATATCAATTAGACTATTCTGTATGATATAATATTAAACTATTCTGTTGAAGTGATATTAGAAGGAGCTCTTTGATACTCTAGATGAGGAGATATGTTCAAAGATCAAGGGAGTAATGGGTATACAAGGTGCTTCCTGATATGCACTAGGAGGGTCACTTAGTTCCAACCAGGAACATCCTTATTTTTGATACACTCAAACGTTTAACATCTGTAAAGTATGTACTCAACTATCCTGTTAGACTCTATATTGCTAATCCCATGAGATGCTTTAAATGTCAGGCATATGAGCATGCCCATACTGCATGGCATGGTCCTACTATCCCGTGTCCAATATGTTAGTAAAGAGCATCTAATAAATCCTGCTCTGCCATGAAAGCTTAAACATAACAGTTGTCAGGGAAATCATTTAGCCTACTCCTGTGCATGTCAAGGTGGAGGAATAAAAAAGAAATGCAAAACATAAAACCAGAGCAAGATGTATCATATCAGGATGCAAAAAGGAAGTTGACCACTTTTGAAATAAGTCAATTGACAAATATAAACCTGATGAAGTTAAGTCCTCAACTTCTCAGAAATTGTAAGTTTTTCCACTTGGTTATATTATAAATTAAAGATTCCAAGAAATTATATACTTGGTTTAATCCTTTATCCAAGTGTAAGCAAATAAATTTGTGCCTGACTATTTTCAGGACTGGGGAAACTCGTATATAGAGGCTCATGACTTCACATCACTTGCCTTATTATCCCATAATGCAAAGCGCATATCCATATGGGTATGTATAATGCTATGCATTATGGGAAGGGGTCACTACCCAGACTGGTTTTGACCTTCATTGAGGTCTCATCAGCGGGAGCCTGACCCAGAGGTGATACCAAGATTGAAATAATGCAGAAATTATATTTTCATATACAAGTTGCCAAAAAGTGCAAACTTATTTGCTTACACTTGGATAAAGCATTAAATAAGTATATAATTTCTTGGCATCTTTAATATATAGTATAACCAAGTGGAAAAACTTACAACAACTATCTCTAATCCAGAGTATTTTGATAATAAGGTGTAACACCTTTTGGCCTTGTATATGAAAATATGACTTCTGCATTACTTCAACCTGATTTTCAGTGTTCCTGATTACATTCTCTCTGTTTAGCTGAATCTTTCACGCCTGTATCTGAAGCAGTTTATCTTGGCCATTTTGTCTTGAGTTGTGACTCTCTCTGCAGTCAAAGTGAACTCACTCGCTAAACTTCTCCAACTGTTGACAATGCTTTATATGTAGATGATTTCACAGTATACTGTCATGCTTGTAATATCGAAGTTATTGAAAAATCAAATTCAAAAAGTCATTGATCGTATATCTTTTTGGGCTCTTAGTGATTAGTTTTCAGCATAAAAACATGGCTGTGTACGCTTCTTCCAAAATTCACTCTTCATGTAGATCTCAGATCCAGAGTTAAGAATGGATCAAACTATTATTCCAGTAGCAACAGAAACCAATTCTTAGGAGTCATTTTAAAGAAGGCTTACATTCCCTATTAAGATTAGTCAACTCAGTGCAAAAGAGCATTCACCATGTACTGGTTTGATCAAAGCTTGGTTATGGACCTAAAGTTTACAGTTCTGCAAGGGAGAGAGCATACTCCAATGGTTGGACTCTATCCATCATCAGGGTATATGTATAGCTATGTGCACTTTTTGTGCATCACCCATTCAAAGTTTTTATGTTGAATGAAATGAACATGTTTTCTCACTTTGATGGAAACAGCTGTGTCTTAATTATACCCTAAAATAAAGTCTCTTCCAGAACATTTTCTCTATGTTGGGAAGCTCAATAATTACATGTCAGACTGCTGTATGCCACTTTGCTATGAATGGTGGAGGCATGAATTTTTTGACATTATCAGCACCAAACATTATAGCATTCCTCTATGGCAGGTTTGCACTCCATCCTGCAACTTCTCACTATGGCAACTAAGGAAGTCTCATACTCCATCTATCTATCTATCTGCAATTGTTTAATGTACATAGAACATCCCCACTCTGATTTCTTACTCATTTAATATTGACTGTTTGATACCTGAGACCTCTGTACCTTGTCCTGCTGCTGTTTCCTTATCTTGGTATGTCCAAACAGATTCCATTTATTTGCAGTAATTATACAGCAGAGTTGTATGCCATTGCTTCTGCACAAAAAGAAAATTGCCACCAAAAATGGATCATTTATACAGATTCATCATGTTCTTTACTGGCATAAACATTAATCTGTTTGTGGCTTTGGGACATACATTTTATAAACTACAAGACATTTTTTTTTAAAATGAATATCGTTTTTTGGTTTTCTTTTCTAACACTATAATACATCTTGAATTTCTTTTATGGGGGGGGGGATGCAACCAATTTCTTCTCTGCCATTATAAGCAAATGTTTTCAACATTTGCTTAACATAATATCTCAGTAAAATAAAACCCAAGGTGTTTATTTCATTGAGATTTTATCTTCTACAGATATGACTACATTAGTGCATTACTATATTCTAATTAGCTTTGACATGTTGTTGGATAAAGGGCCAGTGATGTTATATGAGACAGGGCAACTCAGAAAATAACTGAAAAACAGTTAGAAATCAATATAATAAAATGTTTTGGGAAAATAAATATTCAATAAATCAATACTTTAGGTGTGTGATTTGGAAGGAGAGGAATTAGTGCTATTGGATGTTCCCACCAGAAAAAAGCGATTCAAATTATTTAGAGTTTTTGTGGTTAGTAGTTTTCCTTTTAACTGATCTTGTGTTTGATGAGTCACAAATATAGTCTGTTACGTCTGATTTAGTATTCTGGTAGTAACACATAGTTTTTGTTTCTTTCTATTCTATTCAAATGCTATTCTATTTGTTGTGAAATATGATAGATTACAGGCACAGATATGCTGTCTACATAAATTGATTTATCTTATTTGATAAAGCTTTTAATAAAATTATTTTATCCATGTTATCAGAAAGTACATTATATTTTCCAATAAATTATATTAATTTTTTAATCATTTAACCAAGTGTAAGCAAACAGTTTGAAGTATCTTCATGGCTAAGCTACTTGTATATTATTATTATTACTATGGGAGTGTTAGTGACAAGGTGTTCAAGGAGTCCCTTAGACTCATCAAGGGAGGCTCTAAACATCATGTCAAGAACTATCCAACATTCGCGTAGTATCTATCATATACTTTTCTTTGAACTCATTCACCCACAACAGACTCTGGCAACCTATTTCACCATTCACTACTTTCCAAGCAAAAAACCTAATTCTAACACCCTTGCCAACTACACTCTTACTCAGTTTCCATGAATTACCCCTTCAGTGGGAGCCAGGCCCAAGCTTGGGCCTGGCTCTCACTGAAGAGACCTCAATAAAGGTCGAAACTAGTCTGGGTAGTGGCCCTTCCCTTAATGCATAACATTAGACATATCTGCAAGGAGATGTGTTTTGCATTATGGGAGATACTGAGATAGGAGTGTTGGTAGCTTGCTCCACCTTTGCAAGGAGCGCCCTGGTGTTGTATCACCTTACCCCAGTCCTGAAGATACTTTCAGGCGCAAACTTTGTTTGCTCACACTTGGATAAAGGATTAAACTAAATTTATTAAGGTTCATTCTATAGATCTGCTGCCATCATGGTCACATACTTCTGGATCCTCACCACCTCCTCCTCTTCATTGCCAAGAAACCCTGGTGCCCAGATCTGCACACAGTAATCAAGATGGAGTCTTATCAAGGCTCGATAAAGAGGAACAATATTCTGCTTGTCTCTATTCGTCATAAACCAGTAATCTGATGAGCTGCTTTAGTCACTTTTGCTGTGACCCCAACCACTAACACTCCTAAGTCTCTGGCTTCATCAATTTCCTGGAGTACAGTTCCACCAATGTGGCATACAGTTGGTAATCTTTTCACCACAAAATGCATAATCTTATACTTTGCCACATCAAACTGACATCCATTCTTCTTTGCCCAGTATGCCAATATATCAAAAGCATCCTGAATTTTGACAGCATCAGTATTAACTGTTGTTCTACTCAACTTTGCATCATCAGCAAATAACAGAATAGTTCCTCTCAGATCCTTTTCTATATCGTTAATGAAGAAATTAAACAGTAGCTGTCCAAGAACTGAATCTAAAAATATAGCCTAAAACATTATGGGAAAACTAATTTCGACCTTTATTGAAGTCTCTTCAATAAGAGCCAGACCCAGGAAGATACCAATTTTGAATTAATGTAGAAGTCACATTTTACATATACAAGCAGCAAAAAGGTATATTACCTTATTAATAAAATACTCGGGATCAGACATGCCATGCTTCATTTGTATGTATGTATGTGTGTTGAGGATTCACATCCAGTCCTCAGATCTGTTGAGACACATTCTTTATCATAGATTCCTTTATTAAGATCCCTTTATCCAGATTTTTCCTATTCCTAGATAGATTTCTGCTAATATTAGCTGGTAATATTCTGATGATACTACCATCAGGTTGCATTCCCCTCTCCTTCCAACAAGATGATTTAGGATTTTCCTAATGTTTAGACTACTCCTAAACCAACATCCTCTATTCAGGCTACTTAATTTGTTCATTATGTGTTTCACTGTTCACAACTGATTTCACTATTCTTAAGTTGTTTTGGCTTTTTGTGGATGGAGAAATTTACCACATTTCCAAGAGATTGCTAATTTTCCCTTTGGTTGAAAAAAAATCCATTTGTTTCAGAAAAATGTTCCTTATTAGCATTAAAAATTAAACCAAGTTCTTTTCAGCATGTCATTCATCTGACTGCATTACAGTGATGCTCTTGGATAGACTGTATCTTTGGTAAACATGAAACAACACACAGTACAAGGAATACTATTAAAAGCATACCTAATCCAAACCTGGATTAGATATTGGGATTTCCCTGCTGCAACAAATGTGTATGTATCTGAATTTGTCACACTTCACCTATATATACTCTATATAAAAAAAAATGCCTATTTGATCTGAAGATTATCATTGACACCAACCTTTATGGTGCAGTCACATATGAGGTATTTTGGGTGATATTTCAATTGTTTGTCTGTGACTATCCCATTTAATAGAAACTGGAGTGGTGAATTCTCTGAATTCCTTGTTGAGGGAGGCTGCTTATAAGCATTAAGTGGAAAGTAGCATCTTTCAGCACTACGCTATCCCTTTTCTGCTTTCTTTCTTTCCTGCTTCTTTTTTTTTTTACTGATGTTATGCCTCAGAAAAGTTTTTTTTTTGATCATAGCTGATCACATATTTTGATTCATGATCGCTACCGTATTACTATGACACTGAAACTTTCCCAGTTTGTGGTCACTTGTTACACAGTTGCACCAAAAGGTACTACTTGTACATTTTAATGTATATCCCACCCATGAAAGGTTGTCAACCTGTGGTACATTAGGACTGCAGGTGGGATTAGTAGTTTTATAATTGTTTTATTTTTATTTTTATCTTAAATAGTCTGGAAACACTGTTCTTCAGACCAAACATGAAATTTTCCGATCCACTTTAGGCATCCCTTAAGTGGGTTAGTAGTCTCATACCAGTTGACAAAATTCATCTTTCAGTTCAAGACAGTCACAGGCATCAATGTCCTCAGCTGGATTTAGACTAGCAGCCTGTTGGATTGGAGTGCACGTACATTAACCATTTGGCTAACCAGTACAGCAAGAGAGAAGACAGAAATTAAATAAACCTCCTAATCTTGTCGTAGAAAGTTTTTCACTTGGTTATGAATCAAATTAAAAATGCCAAGAAATTATATTCTTGTTTAATCCTTTTCCCAAACAGAGTGCACGTCAAGTTTCTTAATGACCAGGCTGCTTGTATATAGAGGATAATGACTTCACAATAATTACCTTAGTATCCCATAATGCAAAGCATGCATCTTTTCATGTGTGTATATATTTATTTATTTATTTGGTGTATGGCATAATAAAAAAAGGACGCATGACATCAAAATACATATTTGTGCAGACAATATAAATGAGACAGGTAGTATAAATAATAAATAAGACATATATAAATAATAGGTAAAAAAATGTAAATAAAATTTTAATTTTAGTTTAGTTAGTCATTCAAGATCTGAAGGATCTGCCTCAAAAAGTCTCTCAGGTGACCAGAATAGGCTCTTATGCTGCAGTTGTCCACAATGCCAGATGGTTTGGTATATGACCCCACGGTCACATTGGAGTGTGGGTGAACTTCCCCACTTGTGTAAGCTGTCTGTGCAGATATCATGTCCTGTGCGTATCCTATTTATGTTTTTCCATAGATGACATGGAAGCTCAATCCCTTTCGGATTTTGGTTGGGAAGGATATACTTGTTTAAGTCTAGGTGGCGATTTTTCATTCCAAGTTTCAAGCCATTTTGAATTAATGTTGAAATCGCTATTTACTAATTCTTCAGCCAGTATAAGTGGAGGCCGTCGGGATTTAAAGCGATTTAGACAGCAATCCCTCGATTAGTGCACCTAATGCATTCTTTAAAACAGGCGCATTAATCAAAAACGCACTAATCGAATATAATAACCTATGGGAAAAAGTATAATTCGTTCCTCAAATTTCTTTTTTGAACCGTAATTTTTTTATAAAAGAATTAAGGTATGTCTCAGGGCCTAGTTAAAGGAAAACCATGAAGCTGAAAGAAAATGAAACATATTCAGAATATAAATTTTATTTCTCTACTTCATAACAAGGAATTGAGCTAACGTAGTTTGGCAGACATTTTGTTTCTTTTTTTTATACAACCAACAGTATGGCCCTATTGCCTCTTTTACTCTGCAAATTTTACTGCTTCTCTCTTCATCAGGGTCAGCCTCTAAGCATTGCTGCTTAAAAACTTCGATTGTACGAAAAATATTCTCAAATTGTTTCTGTGAAATCTCTTTTGGTTGACTATCAGTGGTTAAATTTTCTTCATATGCTTCGGGATCTTCCTGCTGTGCATCTAAATTTAGCAGGTCGGAATCACTCAATTCTTCAGAATGAGATTTAATTAACTTTTTGACGTTCTCATTGAAGGGGAGAAAAAAATGAAGGGCATACGAATTGGTCGCCAACATGCGAAATCACGTGCTTTATAGATAAAATTTCCCAACTGTTATACAAGCAAAATAGTTACCACTCTAAAAACTACAATGATCATAAAAGAGAAGTTAATTTTCCGATGTGTAATAATAAACAACTCATCCCAGAAGACAGATGGATAACGCTATTATCAGAATGGATTCTTCTTTTTGTGACATGCGCAGAAGTGTCGAACGGTCTTGAATCTGTGGGCATACTATAGCAGACGACATAAATTTTGGTGAGAAAAATTTGGAACATAGTGTACATGGAAGTAGTGTAGTGTAGTATGCCATTAAAAATAACTTTATAAAATGTTTTAAATCAGTAAATAAATTATTTCATTCTGGTGAGTGATTTTTTAAAATAGTTAGCCATAAAAAATGTATAGATAGAAAATTTTTAAAATCGGTAACATTTATTTTTAAGATGTATATAGGCACGCTAATCAAATTTGGGTATAGAAAAAAAATTATGCACTAATCGGGTGCGCATTAATCGAGGGATTACTGTACTTATATGTGGGAGATCTTCATATATAGGTAACAGGGGATTGCTGTTTATTTTTTTATACTCTTTTATGAGAGCATCTTGTCTGTGCAGGTCCTCAAAGTTTGGAAGCTAGTAGAGGTGGAGTTGATTTGACACAGCCTGTTATTGTCCTCATCGCTGCACTTATTTGCGTGTCTATTTTCTTGATATGAGGACTGTTTAGTCATATTGGTGAACAATATTCAGCTGCAGAGTAGACTAGGCCCAACGTAGAGCATCACAGTGTAGTAGCAGAAGAGCCCCATGTAGAACCACACAGGTTTTGTATGATATTATTATGGGTTCGGATCTTTAAAGATCCGAACAAGAAGCTGATCTGAAGTTTCTTGTTTGCCAATTTGGTGTTTAGGTGAAAAGATCTAACCTTGGTCTTATTGAGATTTGGTGTTAGTCTTGAAGGATTTTTGAGAGATATTGACTTTTAGCAAAGCTGATTCCTTCAATGTTGAGTCAGCAAATCCGGAAATTAGCAACCAGCTTTCTTTTCTTGTTGTCTTGAAAAGAACCCTTTGGTGATTGTATTGCTTTTGATTTCATTTGTGTGTGTATAATTCTATGCATTATGGGATGGGCCACTTCCCAGGCCCGTTTCCTCCTTTATTGTGATTTCATCATTGTTAGTCAGACCCAGAACAGATACCAAGGTGATGATAATGCTTATGTCAAGATGGACTCTACTTTTTGGTTCTTTATCTGTTTATCATGTTTTCTAAATGTAGGTCAGTTTTGTTTAGTGAGCACTTGACTTGTTCATTGTGCGCTGATTATCTGTATATTTAATAATTAACTGATCAGTGCAGTTTGAGGCATTTGTGTCTTAAAGATGAGTTCATTGTAATTCAACGAACGTGGATTAATGGGTTAAAGTGAGTGGTTGCATTCACAAAAAAAAGTTTGCAGCCATTTTGCATAGGAAGGTTGCAAATCTGGGATATTGGCTTCTTGATGAAGGTGTGCTTTCCTCAAATACAAAACAAAAAAATACAAATCATACAAAACAAGAGTATTTGCATGGCATTCAATCATGGAGCATTGAATGCCATGCAAATACTCTTGTTTTGTATGATTTGTAGTTTTTTAATATCGAGTCTTCTACTTGTCCCCAGCCTGGTGATCCATATGTCATTGCAGGTTTGATCATTGTTTTGTATAAAAGCAGTTTGTTTTCCATGCCCAGCTGACTTCTTACATGATATGCAAAATAGAGTCCAAGTATTTGTCAGCTGGCTACCAAGGGTGTCAAACATGAGGACCTTGTCTTTGCGGTTTTCCCATTTCCTTGTAAAGAGAACAGCAACCCTCTTGTCTGTGTTGATGTCGATGGCCATCTTCTAAACCACTACTCTAATTCTAAGATGGCAGTTTTCAGCTTTTCGTTTACCAGTCTCGGTCAGCCTTAGAGATCAGACAAGTACTACAGTGTCATCTGGATATAGACCCACTGTTGTGGCTGTGCAAGGACGTCAGCCATGTGGACGGTGAAGGTGATTGTAGGGAGCCCCGGGGTATATAAATATACAAATTGTAATAAAGGTGATTGTAGGGGGAGCCTTGGGGGGAACTCCTGCTGAATACTGTGTTCAGATGATCTGATTCTGTGTGGTTTCACATGAAGCTTCTGCTTCTCAAGATAGGATCCAATAAAGCTGTCAGGCCTAACAGCAGTTTGATGTTGATTAGTTTATTGAGTAGCCCTCTATGCCAGACTTGTCAAATGCCTTTGCCACTTGGGATTGGCCTTATGAATTCGAGGAATGTGTTAAGTAGCTTTTGATAAATAGTCAAGAGTATTTCTTGTTTGTTCGGAAAGGAGGTCATCCACTGCATTCAGCCTGTATTGGTGAGTGATGTTTTGGGATATGGTGAAGTCTAAAACATTAAGATGTCCTCTTGTGCTATAATGTGTGGATTCTAAAGTTGACACAACCACGATATTCCATTCGGAATATTGTGGAATATCTGTGAAATCATTGAGGAATTTCCCATTCTTAATAGTGGTCCTGCTTTTCCAGGCTGGGTGCTTGGCATTAAAGGTGCCTGCTATTAGCATTACTCATTTCATGTCTGGTTGCTAAGTTGCTTCAAGTAGCCATTTGCTTGTAGAGTTGTACATGGAATAGATTTCCAGGCTGCCTGCACTGGCTGTTTGGATTTCTACTCCTGTGACCTTAATGTTAGCTGTTGAGAGTTTTTACATGTTGCTGCGCTCAGTGTTGCATTTGACAAAGATACCTGTGCTGCCTCTCCTGGCATTGGGTCTGTCGTCACAATATAAAATATAGTTCCTGAGATTTGGATTGTTGGTGGGTGGGGATCATTTACCAGGATTAGGCTGGTATCATGGTGCATTGTTGATTCTTGTTGTTGAAGCTTATGCATTTTATTTCCTATTCCATTAGCATTCCAGAAAATGATCTGAATAGAATAAGATCATCTATGTTCATTAATTGCCATTGATTAGTGTGAGAATTGCTCGAACTTGTCTCATAAACAAGTTTGTGGCTTCTTGACTGAGGTTGGATTTGCAATTCAGAAAGCATGTCTGCTAGAATGGCTGCAGCCTTTGCAGTTTTATCAGACCCCTTGGGTTGCTGAGGTTCTGGTTTTGTTGCATTTTTAACACCACCACTTCCGCCTATGCATGTTTAGATTTTTTGAGGTTAGTTGTGTTTTTTTTTCCTCTGTCTTGTTGCCAGGGATGAGTTGGTTTTGCAAGTTTCTTGAGATTGGGTATTCTCTGCACCCTTTGTCGTTGGCAGGGTGTTGGCATATTTTGCTAATTCTATTCTTAGTTTCTTGCATGTAATAGTTTCTTGATTTTCCACACACTTGATGCAACGAAAGTCAGCCTTACAGCAGCAATGTGAATGGCTGAATTTTTGTCACTGGTGGCATTGGCTATTGGACTCCTTTCAGCATAGAGATTTTGGTTTGGTAACTAGGTCACAGGCATTCAAAGGTCAACATAATTAATGATCTTGTGCAGTTGTTTACCGATTTCAATCAGCCCAAGTGGAATTGGGCATTTGTCTGCTCTCAGCATGCGGCTTAGTTTGATAGACTGTAGCCTGAAACTCTGGAGATCAACCACCACCACTTCAGTGATACCACATTACCTTCTGTTTTTTTCTCTTTTCTTCCCCACTTTGCAAATTGAAGGCATGGTGTGGGATTCTTTTTTTTCTTTCATGAATTTGATGATTGCATGGTAGTGAGTGACTGTCTGTGGTTGAATGCTGATACCTTCACTGGTGTTCTTGGCCTAGCTGAATTCTATTTTATGGATTTTTAGATCTGAGACTTCTGCAGTCCACTGTATTCTTCATAGCAAAAAATAGACAGAATTTTAATCCCCTGGTGAAAATTGCATAAGGTGGGTGGTCCACACCACCTAGACAAAAATTTGATATCTCCTAGAATGCCTCTTTCTAAATACAGAAATCATCAGATTGATGATTTCTGTAACATTCTGTCTATTTTTGTAGTATGACTGCTGATATTCTTTTCATTTTGTTGGTCTGTGCATTGTGGATGTCTGTGTTTTCCTTAGTTGTTTCCTTGCTATCTTTTTTCTGCGGCTGACTTATTGGAAACTGTCTAGGTCTGTGTTACGTTCTTCTGTGGCCTGTTCCTTTCTTTTGTTGGCCTGATGTTGGGTGCTGTGTTTGGGTAATATGTTCATTTCTATTCCAGGACCATCTTAATCTGCTCATGCATCTTGAGCACCTGTTCAAATTCCAGGTGTTCCAGTTCAGATTTATCATTTGCTCCTCCGTTGTTGAGAATGGTTAATAATAACAACAACAAAAAAGGATACTTACCTATATTCAAAGATTGCACAGTTGGTGGATGTTGCATCATGATCTAAAATCCAAAAAAATAATCCAAGAGAGTCGCACTAATATACAATGTGAAATGAATAACCAGAGATGATACTTACCTAATCTTGGAGCAAGTATCAACTGACTCAGATCAGATCAAAAAACAGATCAGTTTTCTGAATAAACAAGTATATAATACTTGTTTATTCAGAAAACAAGCGAAATTGGTCGATTGGTAGAGCCTCTGCTTTTAATCGCTCGCAAAAACTTAATCAAGTTTGAGCGTGGTTAGTAGTTAGAGTGGGATCAATCATTCGATAGTGTCGGCACACTCTCCCTCGATGAGCCTTTGGACTCCCTGGAGGTGTCACATAATAATAATACTTGTTTATTCAGAAACTTCATGCTTCTTCACACATGAAGAAACTCCATGTGAAAACTTTGCTTACATTTGGATAAAGAATTAAAAAGAAAATTCTTGGCATTTTAAATTTAATTTATAACCAAGTGGAAAATCTTTCTATAACTAGCTTTAATTCAGAGTATTTTAATAATAAGGTATGATACTTTTTCACTACTTGTATATGAAATATATACGACTTTGGCATTACTTCAACACCTTGGTATCTCCTCTGGGTCTGGCTTCCATAGTGCCTGCCACCTCTCAGCAATGGAAAGAGAATTTTGATTTTTATAAATAATGAATTAAAATACCATTTATGAAAGGTTAGGAAGAAAGATGGATTTGAAAAGAAGCAGTATGACATACAAATGCTTAGCAATATTGTATTGTGGAAATTTTATTGTTCAGTCTGATGATTTCTTTTTTAGAAAGAGGCATTCTAGGAGATATCAAATTTTTGTCTAGATGGTGTGAACCCACCCACCTTATGCAATTTTCACCAGGGGGGGGTTTAAAATTCTGTCTATTTTTTGCTATGAAGAGGTTTTTTAAATGGTTCCATCCTCTTAGTTCAATGTGGTCCTGTGGTCAATCACAAGGATGACAGGAGAGCAATCCGAGGCAGAGAAGACCAACTGAAGGCATTTAACTCAGGTAAGGCTAACCACCTGGATATTAGTCATCTTTAGTTTGCACTTCAGTTTCAGTTGGTCTTTTGGTTGTACACCTGCATGAGACTGGTGAAAAAAGGAAGAATGATAGCCTTTGGCCCTATGATGATATAAAAGAGCTGAGGCCCTTTTCTCTATCTCTCATATTATCTCTCTGTCTTTTCTTTCTCTTAATACTATCAGATTCTCTTGCACCCCCTATACTAATTACTCTATGCCTATGACGAACACCTTTTTACTTTAATCAATTTAAATAAAGTTTGAAACTGGTATGGGTAGTAGCTTACGTCCTTTTGGGTGTGTGTGTGTGTAATGCATAGCATTACACATACCCAAAATTACGTAAGCTTTGCATTATGGGATACTAAGGCAATTAATGTTTAGTCATTACTTTCTATATACAAGTAGCCTAGTTGTGAAATTACTTAACGCACAAACTTTGTTTGGATAAAGGATTAAACAAGAATATAATACTCCTAATCTTGTTAAATATGATGGATTTTTACAGGAAAAAATAAATTAACCTATAATAAATAAATAACATTTTATCTTTAAAAATGTGTGCTGTGTGAAGCTTGCTTATTCCTTTCGCAGTCTTTGTACCAGTGATCAACATTGCAACACCACAGGTGTTTCATATTAGATTAGCTCCAGTGCCGTAACGAGGGCATGGCGAAAGAGGTGCTCACCACGGGCGTAACTAGGTTTGGGCCGCAAAACCTAAAAAATAAAAATAAGTAAATAGATATAAAAGTCTGCTATTTTATATTGTATTTTTAAATTTCGGCAATACTCTGCTTTAGACATACAAATTCTGCAACACACTGCAACTCATTTTAATGGGGTTAATAGTAAGTATTTAACATATTGCATTAAGTAAAATTTAGCTTGTTACATTTAAATTTTTCAAAATTTTTGTCATTTTTGGGTCGGGGGGGGCAAGTTAGACACTTGTGTTGGGTTAGGGGCACAATTAGACTCTTGCCACAAGCGCTTCATACCCTCATTATTGTACTGATTAGCTCCTAAAGATAATTGAAATATTTTTCCCCATTATTTCTAATTTTTTTTCTATATATTTTACCATATACAGGTAGTCCTCAACTTATGCCGACCGAAAATTATTATTAAAAATTCTCTAATTTAACTTTGCCACCAGTATATACATACATATATCACATTACTTTTGTATACGTCCAAGTGGCTATGCGCTTCGCAACCATATGACTGGGAAAGCAGTGTCCTAGGTTCGATTCCTGTCGCCGACATGAGGAGCTTAAGGATCCTTCTCAGACATAGTCAAGTTAGCCGGTCCTGGGCATGTACCGCAGGGTTTTTCTCCCCAGTATATCTGGGGTTTTCCATCCCACAAGTAGGCAAACCGGCCCCATGAACACACTCAGCTAAGACATAGGACACATTGGGAGGCATAGGGCTAGCCACGTTATCCTCGGCACGGGTATGGCTTAGAAGGGGGCTAAAGAGAGCTCCATAACAGTCTACTAGGCCTAATACCTGAAGGGAAGAAGAAAAAGAAGACTTTTGTATATGCATTGCAGCGTTACCATTAGTCGACAAGCAAAGCCTATCACCAATACACAGTGGGTGAATCGTAGCTGCTGCTATGATTCACCCACTTCTAACTTATCACAGCCTTTGGCACGTTAGTTGCTAATCAGCAGTCGAAGTGTTCGTTTCTCTTGTTGCAATTTTTGTATCTCGTAACCCTATCATGTCGAGTAAGAGAAATAATACAACTGATGAAAATTCAACATAAAAAAGAAGGCGAGGAAAGCTTTAAATTTAGATGTTAAAATGAAGGTCATTAAAGCATATGACAAAGGAAAGAAAGTCGGTGAAATAGCACGAGAAGAAAAACTATCGCATTCAACTGTTTCAACAATTATAAAAGATAAATCAAGAATAATGGAGGTAGCTGAAGGGGCAGTTAATATGAAATGTAGAATTTTAATGAAAAAAATGAGAAGGGCCAATTCATGAAATGGAGAAGCTTTTAATGATACGATAGATGATCAAATCAACAAGAATATTCCTCTCGGTTTGTTTACGATTCAAACAAAAGCATGCAGCCTATTTGACAATTTAAGGAAACAACAAGAAGCTAAATACGGCGAGCATACATTTAACACTAGTAAAGGTTGATTTTATCGATTCAAAATCTGATTTAACTTGCATAACATACGAATAACGGAAAAGCTGCTAGTTACGATTTTGAAACTGACAAAAATTTCATGAAAAATCTGAAATAAACACATATCAAAAATGGTGATTTTTTGATATGTGTTTATGTATTTTTTTCTTAAATTTTTATTTCTTAATTTTGTGTTTATGTATTTATATGTGTATGTGCTAATAAATCATTTATAAATGTTTACGAAATTTATATAATTTTAACTGTTTTAAGTTAAATAGAAACCTAATTTATGAAAATATTATAACAGAACTCAAACAAATCAAGAATTAAAAATGTCCTCGACTTACGTCAGAATCGACTTACGACAGAGATGTTGGAACAGAACCCGTCGTAAGTCGAGGACTACCTGTATTGCTGCACTGTTTGTAACCATTAAATAAAATATTAACATTGTTTTCTTGTCATGCCTGCAATGAATCACAAGACTTGATTTACCCCATAACGAAGATATTCAAATGGAAAAGTGCTTGAGGTGTACAGATAATTTTGGTAATTAACATAGATAAAGATTGTAAAATAAAAATTATTTGACCAAATCAACTTTTTAATTCTTTTGACTTTATACAAAGAATTTTCAATAGTATACAGACCCATATTCAGCATATCAAGAGATTATTTAAGGTACCTTGATTTGCATATGTTAATTGTGTTAATAAACGAGGTGTCTAGGAGCATTCAACCTATGTAGTGCATTCCAACCAGTGTTATAATTGTGCTCAATTCTTGCATCTGTTAAAGAAGTAGTTAACGTATATATTACATTCCAACCAATGTTTTAATTGTGTTAAATTCTCAAGTGTTGACTAGATGTACATGCAACCTTATTTTGGTCTGATTAGAAGAGCTGCAGAAATTAACTGAGAATGTGGAAACTACATTGGTTATCCCTGACCAAAATGTTCAGCCCTTTTACCATGCTTCTGAGAGCAGCCATATCCACCAAGATTTATGCCCTCTTGCATTCCATGAAAGAGTAATTGGAAGAAGTGATAAAGAAGAGTGAGACAGTATTTGCAAGCCTATTTGTAAGGGCATGGTAGGAATAAATTGAGAATAAGGGCACAGATATTACAATGGAGTTGATGTGTAGTTTATACGAGAGGAATGTTGTGCACATTTAGATATATGAAGTGAATTTGATTGAGGAAAGAACTTATATACAGTAGTGTACAAATTAATCTAAATAAGCTGAATTTTCATCAAAATTTGGGTTTTTGTTTCAGTTCATGGTAATTTTGGTTTCGGTTTTAGTTTTAGTTCAACATTTTGGTTGAGTACTGCATGTTTTAACTGTCTTTACAATGTTTACTGATAGTGTTATGCATTTTTAATAGTGTAAACAAGTTGACATTCGTAGTGTCTTATTCATTTTATGTAGCTATAAAATGGATACATCTCCAAGAAAGCATTCAAGAATATGTACTCTTTCTTAGCACACATCCATGACTCAATAACAAATTGTCCTGAGTGTGGTGTTGAATCGGGTACTGTTAATGAGATTTTAAAGAGGTTTAGGAACATAGGTACCTTTTTCTCTTGACAGAAAAGGGAAACATGGGCAAAAAAGGAAAACTACACTTATTCAAGATCGTTTACTAGTTAGGAAAAGTAAAATCAACCCAAGATTTATGCTGTAGACTTAAATATTGACTTGGCAGCTATTGGGATTAATGTTTCTGACATGACTGTTCGTTGAAGAATGTTGGAAGTAGGGAGGACTGTGCACAGACCAAAAAAAGAAACAATTGTTGATGAAGCCTTTGTCCACAGAGAGCAAGTACTCTATGTTTGCAAATCAGCAGCTGAGAAGACTTCTTCTACCCAGCTTCAAGAAACTCCTAAACACCTAACTAAAAAGATGTTCTGGGGTTGTTTTACACATGGCAGTCCAGGATCACTTGTGCCTGTTGATAGTATGATGAAATGTGACCAATACATAAAATATTGGAGAGAAGAGTGGTCCCACAGATCCAGAAAGACAAAGAATTCATTTCCAGGATTTCACTCCATTCCACACTTAAATTGAAAGAGTTCCTCAAAAATCACAACATCCAGTTGCTTCAGTGATGAGGTAACTCTCCTAACATTAACCCAATAGAAAATTGGTAGGTCAAAGCGAAAAATGAGACTAGGAAAATTAAATTGTGATACAAAGAATAACTTAATACAATCTATTTTAAAATTATGGTTTCGAGAAAATGCCGAAAGAAGAAAAATGTGTTAGAAGTTGGTCTGTGCCTAAGCGTATTAATGAACTTATTAGGGAACAGAGGAGCACATAAATTAGTAGGTAAAGTTGGAGTTTAATTTTTGTACTTAATTTCTTGTGAAATTAAAATTTTTCTTTAAAATGTGAGTGTTTGGATTAATTTGTTTGCTGCTGTATGACTGATGGATTGAACTTGTATGGATTTGGAGTTAGGTGTCTAGAATATTAAAACATAAACACAAAAAAAAGTGAAAATTTAAATAAAAATGTTCTGAAGCAAATCACAATACCAATTAAATCAAACCTGCAAAGAAATTATGTTCTTGCCATGTGACACTTTCTTTAATAATTCTATTCTTGCTTAATCCTTTATCCAGGTGTAAGCAAACAAAGTTTGCACATAACGTATTTTCACAACTAGGCATTTGTATATAGATGCCAATGATTTTGCATTGATTGCATTAGTATCCATAATGCAAAGTGCACATCGTTTTGGACAGTGTGCTTTGCATTAAGGAATGCCAAGGTTGAACAATGTAGAAGTCATATTTTATCATAATAAATTTAGTTTAATTCTTTATCCAAGTGTAAGCAAACAAAGTTTGCACTTGAAGTATCTTCAGGACTGAGGCAACTCATGGTAAAGGTGGACCAAGCTCTCATCACTCCTTTTCTTAGTATCTCCCATGATGGAAAGCACATTTTCTTGTGGATATGTATAATGCTATGCATTGAGGGGTCACTACCCATACCGGTTTCGACCTTTATTGAGGTCTCGTCAGTGGGGAGCCAGACCCAGAGGTGGTGATACCAAGGTGGAAGCAATGGAGAAGTCGTATTTACCTATACAAGTTGCCAAAAGGTGTCTCACCTTATTATTAAATTACTCTGGATTTAGAGAAAGATTTTGGAAGTTTTTTTCCCACTTGGTTAGACTATAATAAATTTAGTTTAATTCTTTATCTAAGCGTAAGCAAACAAAGTTTGCGCCTGACGTATCTTCAGGAACTGAGGCAACTCTTGGTGAAAGTGTACCAAGCTCTCCTGTACCTGGTCCACCACTACATGTCGCAAGGAGATGTGCTTTGCATTATGGGAGATACTAAGACAGGAGTGATAAGAGCTTGGTCCACCTTTACCATGAGTTGCCTCAGTCCTGAAGATACGTCAGGTGCAAACTTTGTTTGCTTACACTTGGATAAAGGATTAAACTAATTTATTATAGTCTAACCAAGTGGGGAAAAAAAACTTCCAAGATCTTTCTCTAAATCCAGAGTAATATAATAATAAGACAAGACACCTTTTTGCAACTCGTATTGGTAAATATGACTTCTCCATTGCTTCCACCTTGGTATCACCACCTCTGGGTCTGGCTCCCACTGACGAGACCTCAATAAAGGTCAAAAACCAGTCTGGGTTGTGGCCCTTCCCTTAATGCAGAAAATTGAGTTAGTGCAACAAACTGTTAAATATCTCAGCTGCCCATTTAACTAGCGTCCACCCAGCCTGAGCAGAGTTATTTCTGTGTATATACATATATAAAACAAAATAAAAATCTAATGGATGCATTATACCTAATGTAAAATGTACTTAAACCTATCCTTATATAAAATTAGTTTGTGCTGGCTTGATGTGAAATCTTTATATTAAGACGTTCTAATGTGCAGTTTTTATCTTTATGTAGAAGGACTTTTTTGAAATCATTCTGGTCTTATCAGTTAAGAAAGTCATTTTTTTGTGAGCAGACGTCTTTTTATTATTCATGCTTTCAAACTATATATAAAACTGCATTTCCCTCCAATGCAATATTGTTATATTGAAGGATCTGCACAGTTTTACAGAACAACCTTGTAAACCAAACTGATGTGTTATAGTTGAAGGATTCTTTTTTATTGTATGTACCATGGTTGAATAGAACAAAATTTAAATTTCAGATGGTAATGGAGTTGCTTGCCAAAATGACGTGAGTTTCTAAAGAACTTTTTGTTGTTTACTAAATGTTAGTTCAAATTCTTGACTTTTAAGGATTCTCGCAACAACATTTACGAGCACAATTAAAAGCCAAAATTACATTATTCTTGCTAAAATGGCATAAGTTATTTAGGAGGTACAATACATAGCAAAATGTGTAAGGTACCATATTCTTGTTCGAAATCTGTTCTCATTACATTAATATAATCTTGATACATATGTATGTTTACTTAAGGTTTAGCATACTATCTTTAATGTGTTACAACAAATATATTGTCAAGTATATAATAGTAATATTTTGTGAAATTTTATGATGAACGGCAGCTTGCCAGAGGATCGCAGTTATGAAAGGACAGGTCATTATTATGATCGTGTACAGGAAAGGGAGTCCTACTTGAGACGGCCTATGGGCATAGGATACCACGATGAAGACAATTATCAGGGTCGAGGGAAGTCACGTGATAGGTATGCTCGTGGTGCAGCAGGAACAACCTATCAAGATGGAACAGAGAGGCAAGTACCATTCCACTTTCTAAACTTGAATAATAACAAAAAATAAAAATAGAAATAACAATAAAAATTAAGGGGAATTGATATAACAAAAAAATGACATATTCATAACTATATTTATTATATATTTATAATCAGGGCTGAAGAAACACACTTGCATGTGGTGAGTAAATTTTGTCAGCTGGCGAGTAGCTGCAGACTAGACAAAATGGAATATTCTTTATTTAATTATTTAAAAAAAAAATCCTTTCTAAACAAAATCTTTTTTGACTTTAAGGAAATATATGTGCAATTAATAATCACTTCATGGAACTCCTAGTGAGTTACTTTATGTATGTATGTATGTTAATTTAATGTTCAGCATACTATCTTTAATGTGCTACAACAAATATATTGTCAAGTATATGATAGTAATATTTTGTGAAATTATGTAATGAATGGCAGCTTGCCAGAGAATCACAGTTATGAAAGGACAGGTCATTATTATGATTGTGTACAGGAAAGGGAGTCCTACTTGAGACGGCCTATGGGCCGTTTCAAGTAGGACACCCTTTCCTTTTCAATTAGGATTCTTATGGTGAACAGATTTTTGACAAATATTAATGAACAAATATTAATTTGTCAAGCCATGTACATGCAGGCATACTTCAGTACATGGAACAGGGGAAATACACGAAGGCCTAAAGTACTGTAACTGCTCCACCTGTTGGCTTTGATTCAGTGTTCTTAGCCGTTGGGACAATTATCTGCAGATTTGGATTTTCAATATGAGACAGTGAGGGTTTTATTTATTATTATTATTGTTATTATGTGACATCTCCAAGGAGTCCAAAGACTCATCGAGGGAGGACACCTACTCTCCAACTTTATGTCCCCACCACTCAATCCATACAGCAAACCACATCATCTACACCAATGCCATCTACTGCCCACCACCACTAGTATTTTCACAGACAATCACAATTGTTTGATGCAACAAAATTTATTCAGGTTGGAATAGTTCGTGCGGGCTGCAGCAGACTTCTTTGATATGCCCAGTTGCAGATGGTATAGACTCACACCTACGAACTAGCCATTCATTTAGCCAGTGTGCTCTCTCATATTACTGGCAGCATATTTTCATATTTAAAAAACCCATCCTATTTAAGTCCTTTATACAAGACCTCACACTCCTCAACACAGACTAGTTAATTTCGACATCTCCTTATTCACGAACATACCACTTAAAGACACAGTTTTGAAATTCAGGCAGAATCTCCCAATATCTTAATCCTGTTTCAGTTCACTATGAACTGTTAGCTATTTCATTTTGCAAGAAAAATTCTACAAAGAAATATAAAGCACAGCCATGACCCCCCCCCCCCTAACAAACTTTTAATGCAGGCATTTGTAACCTATTATTGGGCTGTGCTATATAGATTATGTGTTTGCCATTCTGCTGCATTGCTTTGGATACCTTAAATGCTTTCCTTTCCCATTTGAACTTCTAAGGATCCAGTTCACCACAGAAATAGAAGACAACAAAGGCTGTCCTTCTTAGACATCCTGGATATTACAACACAACCAGATGGATTTTTGGCCTATACTGTCCATAGAAAACCCCCTCTCCCCACACATAGGTAAATAAATACATCCATCAACAGTCGCTTCATCTCACCACAGTATAGCACCATAAAACAAATAGTAGTTGGAAGGGGATCAATCGTTTGATGCTGTTGGCACACTTTCCCTCGATGAGTCTTTGGACTCTCTGGAGGTGTCGCTGTGGGTGCATAAGATTGGATGATATTTATGTTAACGGGGTTTCCCTTAAGTTGTAACAGCATTATCCTTTCAGAAAATGGAATCCAATTTATTACTGATTTATTGATTTTTTCATCTACTATTACAGCTACACCATGTCGATGTTTGTTCTCATCATTCCCAGAGTAATACATTGTCATATTATCTTGTTGACACTTCCCAGATCCTGGCCATCTTGTCTCGCAAATTCCCAAAATCCGGATGCCCAGCCTCTTCATTTCTCTTGTGGCATTTCTTAATAATAATAATTTGCTCTGATAACACTGTATTTCACAGAACTCAACCAAATACAAAACATCTTTTTAGCCCTTGGTGGATGGAATGAAAGTTGACTGGGAGTAGCAGTGGGCTCGGTGAGTTCCTATAGATCTGGCAGAAATGGGAGGCATGATGAATACTAGTTCTGCTGAACAGCAATCATGGAAATATCTCTATGAGACACAATGCAGAAACTGAGCTTTTATAAAACAGTGGCTGAGGCGAGTCTGTATGAGATGTGTCATTAATCAACTGCACTTTTCTGAACAGCATTAAGAATTTTTAGGGAAGTCTAGGTGCCCAACCTCAAACATGAGAGCAGTTTTCCAAGATGGGCCAAATTTGGTATTTATGTATGTAAAGGAAATAAGTAACTGGTCAGAGTTGAATTGCTGTCTTGAGTGGAAAACGAAACCAAGTTTTTTTGGAAGTGATAATTATCCAGGAAAAGTTAGGAGTAAAAGTCAGTCTGAGAAGAGAGATTTGCTCTTGTCTATTGAGCTGAACATTATCAAAAGTAAGTGGAAAAGATCTGAGGCTTTTTTGTGAGCAAAACTGTTTTGGAAGCATTGAAAGTGACCAGGTTGTTTTCATCAGAATGAAGGATACTTCAGAGATCCGTCAGGGCACTTATTACAGATGAATTGGAAGCTTGAGATGTTTGTTCACTGCGAGGCTTGTCGTATGAGTAGGATGACTGGAGGTGCTGTCACCAGTAAAACTATGAATACAGTTTGCAGTCAATGAGAGGAGGTCATTTATATAATTCAAGATGTGAGTGGGTGAAATAACTGAGTCCTGAGAAACGCCTGCATTAACAGGAAAATCTGAGAGAAAACTGGCAGTCCAATTACACAAGGAGGATTGCCCAACAAATTCCCATATGATGGTAATTTGGGCACTCCTTGGTGATCCTATCAAAAGCCTTAGAGATGTCAAGTGCACAGGTTTCTGCAAACCTTTCCATGGAATAAGCCCTGAGGTAAGCAATGTAAATCAGGAGATCTCCTGTGGATCTAAATTGTGAAATCGCATATGGTCACTAATTAGATGGTATTTTTTCCAGGTGTTTAAGAAGTTTGCTGTTTATGAGATTCTCTATTACTTTTGACAAAATTGAGATGAGAGCGATATGTCAGGAATGTGCTGAGGTTGTCTGCAAGGATAGAAAAATCAGAACTCCATGGTGGACACAGGAAATTAAAGAGGCAGTTGAGGAAAAGAAGAAAGCATATCAAACATTACTTGTGCTTTTAGAGAATACAGAGACAAATGTAAGAAAGCTAAACAAAAGTCATGGGAAGACTTTGGTAAGAACATAGAAAATAAATATCAAGAAGGTGGCAAGATATTCTGGAGGTTATTGAAGACGCTCAGAAATGGAGGAAAGATGCTGTAAAAGGAATTAGAGATGATAAAGGTAACATAAAAACTGGAGAAAAAGATATCCTTGAAGTATGGAGTAATTACTTCAAAAAATTGCTAAATGAAACGAGCAGTGATAGCACAGTGGTAAAAAAAAAAAACACTCAACAGGCATGCGGTCAAGATTACACATCCATATTGAAGTAGAAAAAGCCATGAAAGGCCTGGAATATGGAAAGGCAGTAGGAGTAGATGATATTTGAATAGAAATGCTGAAGTATGAATGTATAAAATTCTTACAGTGACTGCACTGCATATTTCAGAAGGCCTGAACAGAGAGAGACGAATTCCGTATGAATGAGTAGAGGTCTCATAGTAACCATACATAAAAAGACAAATAAAATGTGAATGTGAGAATTACAGAAGTATTTGTCTACTGAGTGTTCCTGGTAAGATTTACGCAAGTACAGTTGAGAAACGGCTCAGAAGGAATGTTGAAGAACAAGCTGGATTCAGGCCAAACAGAGGCTGTCAGGATTAGATGTTCACTTTACGACAAATAGTTGAGAAATCAAGGGAATATAACAAAGATCTGTATTTAAGTTTTGTAGATCTAGAAAAGGCATATGATAAGGTTGCCAAGAGAGAAGCTATTCAATATACTACAGTTGTATGGTGTCAATGGGCCATTATATCAAGCAGCACTTAGTCTTTATTTGAGTTGTAAGTCAGCAGTTAGAATTGAAGGATGTACAGGAAGATGGTTCAATGTTAAATCTGGTGTCAGACAAGGATGTATATTATCCCCTCTGTTATTCATTATCTATGTGGATCACATTATGAAGGAAAATGGTATTAAACCTGATATCAAAATTGGAGATGTTAATGTCAGCTCTTTGCTTTATGTGGTTGATGTTATACTTCTAAATAAATCCGCTAGACGTCTGCAAGATTCCCTGACTAAATTGAATAACTGTTGTAACAGATATGGTATGAAGGTCAGCAATAATAAGAAAAAGACAACGAAAATAGGCAGAAGCATTTTAAATATCAACTGCATTGTTAATGGAGGACCTACAGAACAAGTGAAACATTTCAGCTACTTGGCACTATTTTTAGTGAAGATGGTAAATTAAATAGTGAAATAGACAACAGAATCAACAAAGCTGGTATGGTAGGAAGTCAGCTGAATAAATTTATATAGAATAAGATAGAAATTAGTCAAAACAGCTGTATACAAGACAGTGTTCAAACCAATTTTAACTTATGGATAGATAGCTGGGTTAGAAGTAAAACACTTGACCAAAGACTAGAGACTGCAGACATGAGAGTCCTAAGAAAGATTATGGACATGAACAGATGGCATCAATGGCAATATCATATTAAAATCGAGAATATTAGGAAAAACTCGACGTTGTCGGCATCCAGGAATGCATTAGCAGAGCTAATCTCAAGTGGTATGGTCATTTAAACAGAATGGGCAATGAAAGATTAGCAAAACAATTGTTCTCTGCCAGGGTGGTAGATAAAAGACCCAGAGTAAGACCAAGATGTAGGTGGATTGATGCAGTGAAAAGTGCCTTAGAAGATAGAAATATAAGATCTGATAATGTTGGAGTCTTGACAGGTAACAGACTGAATTGGAGGAAAATTGTAGATAGGAAGTTAATGATGTAAATTTTTCATGTAGTACTATCATATCCTGTACACCCCTTGAGGGTACATGGCAGGAATTTGATGATGATGATAAACTAACATAGGCTTGAGTTTAAAGTCGCCTTCTGCATTGCCTCCTAATAAAAGCATAAATCGATCTTTAGATACTTTGTATCCTGTTTGAGATGCTTCAGTTTTAGCTAGGAAAGTTTTTGTTGGCATATGCTTCCAAAAGAGACCAATTTCGTTGATGTTGAATATTTGCCAATCGTCATAATCACCCTCCTGAAATATCCTTCGCAATTCTTCAGGAATCTCGGCTGCAGAATCTTTATCAGCACTAGTAGATTCTTCAGTGATTCTTACATTATGCTGTTCAGTTGGATTTTTAAAATGGTTAAACCATCCTAAACTCACAGTAAAGCTTTCATGTTCCTCTTGAAATTTGGTTTCTTTCAATGAGGTAAAAATATTGAGAGCCTTTGCCTGAATATTCCCTTACTAAGAGGTATTCTTTTTTGGTTATAATCCTCAATCCAGAGTGATAGGTGCTCCATCTCTATCATTAAATGGCTTCTATTTCGCATGATTAAAGAAGCAGTAGCAACTTTTCCTTGTTCTTTGTATTCTTTGCTCTTATTTATTATAGTCTAAACTGTAGACTCTCTGTATCGCAGGTCTCACACAATCATTGTATTACTAGTACCACTTTCATGTTTCTTAATGACTGCCATTTTTACCACTCGCTGCAGATTGGTGACAAAAAATGTTGCATACCGTAAAAAAATTGCGTTAACTGATTATTCACTCATTTAAAGCTGGAAATAGTATAATTTTACTCAATTGTGCTGACTGATTATTGTGCATATCGAATTCGCGTTAACCAAGGTTTTCCTGTATATGATTTTGTAAATGATGAAGAGGAATGGAGTGTAGTGTCATGGGAATAGCCATGAATAGGAGTGAACATTGTTAGAAACATATTAACATGTTTCTTTTTATTTAAATTAAGGGGATATTTAATCCCACATTATTTCAAAGTTGAATAAGAAAACTCTAAGATATAAATAAATCAAAGAGTTTCATCCTGAAAGTTCGGCGAGTCCAAGCGTGAGCAAACACCTGGATGGTGCAATACCGGGCAACTCGTAGTAAAGGTGGATAAAGCTAGGATCGCTATTCTTGGTATTTGTCCTGATGTAAAACTCATCCCCTACGACAGTGGTGGCAAACCTATGTCACGCCCGAGAATTTTGCTGGCATGTCAACAATTTCCATGTGATATCCTTTTATACGCTTATAAATTATTAAGCCTTTTTTTTTTTTAATTGTTGCAATACGTACAAGTTAAATTTTGTTTTACAGGAGAGAGCAGCTATGAAGACATGAATTTGATTGGTGCAGTATTAACAAAAGATCACGCAACCCAAAGACAAATGGAACCGACAATTTTTGAGTTGAAATGCTAATTCCCTTCAACCGAATTCCTAATTACATCTGCAACTGTCACAACAACATTCATTATATATTTCTTAGTTTTAAGACTTCATGACGGGGTGTCGTTTATCGTTCCGTTTAACTTCTCATTACTGGCGGGCTCAACTCACACAAAGTTTCAATCCATGATTGGTTTTTATTGCCTTATTTGCATTTGAGCTGGAAGGAGAACTCGCACAAGCATTATATGGCATGTTTCAATTCGTGGTAGAATTTTATTTTAAGTTAGCCTCTGTGATCTGTCATAATGACATCGAGAATTTCAAATGCAATCAAACGAACACTTATTTCATGTAACTGAAAAATTGGACAATAGTTTTAGTTAGATACTGTGTTTCCGGTGCAACATATGGTTTTTCTTGCCTATGCAGTGTAGTTTCTGTGAGAGGGGTACATGTGATTCATTAGTTAGGCACCATTTTTATTCCAGCTGTCTCTAATTGCACTATTTGTTGAGAAATATATTACACAGACTGCAAAAGTCTCTGTACCTTATTCAGGGATACAATAAAACTTTTTTTTTCTTTTCTTGCATCTACAGTATATAATAGCTGTTGGAGAGAGCGTGTTGTTTTTTGTGTGGGAGGTATATGTGCAAAACTTTTTAATGTCTTTTTATAAAGTGAAATCAGGGGTGCCAGTTATACGCGAGGGCAAGTTATATTTGACAGTAAGTTCGCCAACAAGTCAACATCCTTCTGTTGCTTCCCCTGCTCTGCTGACTTCTGTGGTGCGTTACATGCATAAATATTTTTCTCACTGTCGTTTTTTTTTTTCTTTTTTTTTTCAAACCGTCATTAAAATCAATTTAATAATGCAATAATCAATTTTAATACTGAATAATATTATAAATTTTTGGTGATCAGAATGGGATATGTCAATGAAACTTACCAGAAGTTAATTTAATGATGTTGGCCGGAGGAAACTACAACATTGTAGCATTAGTTCTGCGATTGATAACTAATTTAAACATACTTTTATATTTGTTGAGATGGTACACCGTATACATTAAGTGTATTAATACTCTTTATTATTATGCCATAATTAATTATTAATACTTATTTACTAAAATAAATAGCCAAAAGACTTCACATCGACAATGGTGCTTAAGGGTCAAAGCTGTATAACTGAGAGGAAACCTCCACATAGCCTTTAAAGGAATACGGAGAACCGACCAGGGCTTCTGACCTAATGTCCAATCCTCACCTTCTCGTGGTGCACCCTGTTGGGTATCTACTTTGATACTGAACGAACGAGGATGGGCTGGCAATTTGGGATTTAGCCGACCAAATTGTATTCTTATTGGTTAAACCAAAATAAAAAATGATGGTACAATATGACAAAATTTCATGCCGGCTGGGGCGTCGCCCGGTTAAACAAGGCCCCCGTTGTTTTCGCCAGGGAACCAGGGCGAACAGCGAAAAGTCAGCTACTGGAACAAATCTGAAAACAAACCCCAACTCAACATCACCAGAGTTAAAGATCGGTACTATCAACGTAAGAAGCCTGAATGGCAAAGAAATGGAGCTAGCTGAGGAATTAGATAAGTACCAGATCGACATAATAGGGGTGACTGAAACAAAAAAGACCAAAACTGGTGAGATCTTTCTGAGCAATAAATACAAAATGTTATATTCAGGCAATAACAATCAAGGAAAAGAAGGAGTAGCCATAGTATTCAACACAAAATACGAGGCTAATCTTCTTGAATGGCAGTCAGTCTCAAGTAGAGTAATGTGGGCAAATATGAGAATGGGGAACTGGACAATGAGACTTATTTGTGCCTATGGTCCCACAGAAGGTTCTACTAAGGTAGAAGTGGAGGAATTTTTTGAGGCTTTAGAAAAAGCAACTGACACAATGAAAAAGGAAAAGTTGGTCCTTGTTGGGGATCTAAATAGTAGAGTAGGAAATGAGTGTGAGACATACAAAAATATTTTGGGAAAATTTGGAGAAAAGAGCAAAGCTAATAATAATGGCAAATATCTGTTGGATTTCTGCTCAGGACATGGACTGGTTATTACTAACACCATGTTCCAACATAAAAATGTGCACAAATTCACATGGAGAGAAGAGGCTAGGAATAAGAAAAGTCTCATTGACTATGTTATTGTTGATAGTGATGTTTTCTCCCTGGTGCAGGACACCAGAGTGTACAGAGGATTTGAAATAGGAAGTGATCACTATTTAGTCTTGAGCAGGATAAAATTGAATTTCATATTGAAAAGAATAACATGTAAGAAAGTTTTAAAGCGAATAAAAGTTGAGCAGCTCTCAGATGTAAACTGTAGACTAAAATACAGAAATATTATTGAAAAGAAAATGAAAGAGTTTGAGAAGAGGAATCAAACCTTGGAGATTCAGTGGCAAACTCTGAAGGAAACATTGATTGATTCTGCCAGAGAGGCATGTGGTTAGGTTGTGTGCAAAGATAAAAAAATCAGAACTCCCTGGTGGACACAGGAAGTTAAAGAGGCAGTGAAGGAAAAGAAGAAAGCATATCAAAAGTTCCTGGCAAATAAGTCAGCTTTTACTCTTACAGAATACAGAGACAAATGTAAGAAAGCTAAACAGTGTGTAAAACTAGCTAAACAAAAGTCATGGGAGGACTTTGGCAAGAATATAGAAAATAAATATCAAGAAGGTGGCAAAATATTCTGGAGGTTGTTGAAGAAGCTTAGGAATGGAGGAAAGAGTGCTGTAAAAGGATTTAGAGATGATAAAGGTGAAATGAAAACAGGAGAAAAAGATATCCTCGAAGTATGGAGTAATTACTTTGAAAAACTGCTAAATGAAACAAGCAGTGATGACAGCACAGTGATAAAAAATACTGACCAGGCATGCAGTCAGGAATACGTATCCATGCTTGAAGTGGAAAAAGCCATCAAAGGCTTGAAGTGTGGAAGGGCAGCAGGAGTAGATGATATTCGACCAGAAATGCTGAAGTATGGTGGTATAAGAGTCTTACAGTGGCTGCACTGCATAGTTCAGAAAGCCTGGAAAGAGGGACGAATTCCCAATGATTGGAGTAGAGCTCTCATAGTACCCGTATATAAAAAGGGAAATAAAACTGAATGTGAGAATTACAGAGGTATTTCCCTACTGAGTGTTCCTGGCACGATCTATGCAAGTATACTTGAGAAACGGTTGAGAAGAATTGTGGAAGAAAAGCTTGGTGAAGAACAAGCTGGATTCAGGCCAAATAGAGGCTGTCAGGATCAGATCTTCACTTTACGACAAATAGTCGAGAAAGCATGGGAATATAACAAAGATCTGTATTTAAGTTTTGTCGATTTGGAAAAGGCATATGACAAGGTGCCAAGAGAGAAGCTATTCAATACGCTGCAGTTATATGGTGTCAATGGGGCATTATATCAAGCAATACTTAGTCTTTATTTGAGTTGTGAGTCAGCAGTTAGAATTGAAGGAAGTACAGGAAGATGGTTTAATGTTAAATCTGGTGTGAGACAAGGATGTACATTATCCCCTCTGTTATTCATTATCTATATGGATCACATTATGAAGGAATGTGGTGTTAAACCTGATATCAAAATTGGAGATGTTAATGTCAGCTCTTTGCTTTATGCGGATGATGTTATACTTCTAAATAAATCCGCTACAAGTCTGCAAGATTCTCTGACTAAATTGAATAGCTGTTGTAATAGATATGGTATGAAGGTCAGCAATAAAAAGACAAAGACAATGAAAATAGGCAGAATCATTGAAAATGTCAACTGTGTTGTGAATGGAGAACCTGTGGAACAAGTAAAACATTTCAGCTACTTAGGCACAATTTTTACTGAAGATGGTAAACTAAATATAGAAATAGACAACAGAATCAGCAAAGCTGGTATCGTGGGAAGTCAATTGAATAAATTCATATGGAATAAGAAAGAAATTAGTCGGAACACTAAATTAGCTGTATACAAGACTGTGTTCAAACCAATTTTAACTTATGGATCTGAGAGCTGGGTCAGAAGTAAAACACTTGACCAAAGACTAGAGACCGCAGATATGAGAGTCCTGAGAAAGATTAGAGGCGTGAACAGATGGCATCAATGGCAATATCATATTAAAAATGAGGATATTAGGAAAGAACTTGACATTGTCAGCATCCAGGAATGCGTTAGCAGAGCTAATCTCAGATGGTATGGTCACTTAAATAGAATGGGAGAGGAAAGATTAGCAAAACAAGTGTTCTCTGCCAGGTTGGCAGGAAAACGACCCAGAGGAAGACCAAGATATAGGTGGATTGATACGGTACAAAGTGCCTTAGACGATAGAAATATAAGATCTGATAATGTTGGAGTCTTGACAAGTAACAGACTGATTTGGAGGAAAATTGTAGATAGGAAGTTAGTAATGATGTAGTTTTTTCATGTAGTACTGTCATATCCTGTACACCCCTTGAGGGTACATGGCAGGAATTTGATGATGATGATGATGACATTATTTCAAAAGCGACTACAGAAACTATAGACGTTTCTTGTGAAATTTGACCAGAGATCTTACAGGGAATACACTCGCCAAATTTCCCACAAAAATTCTATAGTCACTGTAGTTGGCTTTGAAATAATGTTGGATTTAATATCCACTTAATTTATATAATATTAATAGTTATGTTAGTTTAATGTATGAACTTTAAAAAAAATGGGAACGGTATTTATGAGTAAGTTTGTTGGGACTGAGCCCTCTAATATAGTAAGAATAAATAATAATACATTCTATAGAAAAAGAATTGAGAACGACTGATCCTTAGGATTCCCTGACTTTTCCCTTTTCTAATCACATGTGCGTTTATTATGCATTTCGCATTGCACATCCGCAAGTAGGCAGAAACAAGCAGCGGCAAGTGCATTATTGTTGCGTATGTGCACTGTTTTGTTTTTGCTACTGTAAATGAGAATTATAAAGATAATTTAATTTAGGCATATAATAAAATGTTGATTTTTTTGGAACTATAAACAGTGCATTTGCTTTAAGTTGTGAATTATTTTGTTACAATTCTACCTAACATGGCTGGCGAAAATAAAAAAACGAAAATTATCACAGTCAACCAGCAGAGAGTTCCAAAGCTGGTGGACTGAAGAGTTTGGCATAATTAATAAAGACAATAAAGCAATATGCATTTTATGTTCTGGGACAGTTGTGCAGAACGTCATCAATAAAACAGTATTATGAGACAAACCATAAATCGCTCCTTGAGACAAGCAAAGACGAACAGAAAGAATTTATTGCTCGGGCAATTAAAAATAGGAATATCCAGTCAACAACCCTAATGAAATTTATCAGCAGTCGTTCAAATATTCGTGCTGCTATTTTTTTTGCCTCAAATGTAATTGCTAAACATGGGAAACCTTTTAGTGATGGGGATATATAAAAGAAGCATCGTTAAAATGCACACCAGTTCTCTTTGAAGATTTTGAAAACAATTATTCAAAGAATAAAAAATATGCCTTTGGTTAGAAACATGGTGAAAGATAGAATCATAGAAATGACTAAAAATATAACTCATCAGCAAAAAACAGATATAAAATCTTCTGGTTTAATTTCTCTTTGTCTTGATGAGAGTACATAACTGGATCAGCTCGTTTAGCAATTTTTATTCGTTATTGTGTTGGGAATAACATCAAAGAAGAAGTCATAAGTTTAACATCATTAGCAACAACAACAAAAGGAATAGATATTTGCAACGCAGTTGTAAATGCACTTGCTGAAAGAAATATAGATCCCTCCAAAATTGTATCAGTAACTACTGATGGTGCTCGCAGTATGACTGGAGAGGAAAATGGGTTTGTCAATTTATTTACCAAATATATTGGACATTCAGTTTTGGGTTTTCATTGTATTATACATCAGCAGGTTTATCAGAGCATTAATTAGGTTATGAATAAGCAGGTTTACTAGGATGTGACATGTCAGTGAACTTAACATACAAGTGAAGCTAGAAGGATGATAGGATTGTACAGTAACGCATTGCAGAGGCTGCTATTATGCATATTCCAGCTGGTATAGTTTGTTGCCCCTGTTATCCTGCTAAGTGATAATGAAACAACATTGTTTCATTATACGCTTAAAAATGATATGGAATGTGGTCTGTGTTTTAAACTTTTTGAGGTCACCAAAAAAACCTTCTTCAATCATTTAATGGTGGTAATAGTTTATTGTTTTGAAAAATATCTATTGTAAGCAAAGGCTTTATTTTGTGGAATTAAAAGCTGTTATTCTGTTTATGCCATATAAACAGTTTTTGAAGAAATCATTAAATCTTTTTTGAAAGGAAAAAATCTTCCAAGAGAGAGATTTTTTCCTGAGTCTCTTATGAAACTGCATATTTGATGGTCAAAGCATGACTCGCATGCTTTTACACTGATGACATGAAATGTTGCCTTCTGTTTATTCGTGTACACCAGTCACTATTACAACCTTACCAACAGCCCATAAATGACTTAATAAATGACCAGGAAGCATGTCTTGATTAGTACTGCCTGTTACAAATACATTTTCAATTAAACTTATCTGTCAGCAAGTTACACATATTGATATAATTTTCTTTAAAGTTTTATATTGTACAGTAGTAATAAAAACTGAAATGAAATTTTAAATAATTGATTTTTTGAAAATAGATCCCAGAGTCATTTCCGTACCCACAATACTAGGCAGCATTTTGAGCAGCAAAGGTATCCATCTGGTGATCAGTATAGTGATGAGCGAGATAGTACTGCAACTGGAAGTCGGTTACCGAGACGACCAAATGCTGCTTCATCAGCCATTTCTTCAACAGTTGCATCACCTCCACATTCGCGAAGTGGAAGTCGACAACAACGACTGAAAAGAAGGTCACCTTCCCGTTCCCCATCTGGTTCCCGGTCAAATTCCCGGTCGAGGTCCCACTCGAGATCACGAAGTACAAGTGCAAGCCGGTCATCTAGTTCCTCTTCCAAACCGCGAAGTAGTTCCAGTGATAGTAGTCGGTCTCGGTCACCTTCAAAATCGAGATCTCCAGCGTAAGCTTTTCAAATAACGTTATTGAATTTTCAAAGAACTGTATGAAATTATGTTTTTGAATTTAGAATAAAAATTATTTGTCAGAATTGTTTTTTGGTTATAATGAGATTACTGTATTCTCTCTTTTTGATGAAATCGGTTTATTCTTTATAAAGGTCTGTTTTTTATATTAGTAAATTTCCTCTGAAAAATTATTACCCATTACTAGATATATCTTTTTTCTTCCTGATTGCTATGAATATATAAAACAGGCATTAGTATAGTTGATTGCGTAAACAACTCTGAGAATAACCTAAAGCAACAGATTGATTCACACTGATTATACCAGTGGAACTGAACATGTAAACAAGAGTATATTTGTTTTTTGAATAGGATTCTGAAATAACATTGCTACCCATTTTTTTAATGGTGTGATAGTGGACATAGGAATTTTTTGCAATATTGAATTACATGGGATATCAGTTAATTCATTCAGAGGCATAAGTATGCTATGATGTTTGAAACAGTTGCCATATCAACAGTTGATAAAATAGCTGACAGGTTATTTTATCAGTTATTGAAACTGTCACATATAAAAAAAATAATAATAAAAAATTAAAAAAAAAATAATAGCGCATAGCTAAGAATTTGCCAAGGGTGCCGAAAGCCTAGATATGCTAATGAATGTATTACAATAAAATGAGAATTGGCATTGTTTCTGACCGGATTATTTAATTATGAGTCTCAGCTGTACTGAACGACAGATGTGAGAGGAAAATAGTGTTATTCTGTTACATCAGTAGACTACAAGAACAGAAATTTGCACATCATAGGTAGACATATAAGTATGTCATAATAGTGGTTAAGGCTATAAATTAGGATGGATAAATAGAAATAGGATACTCACAGCACACAAATTTGTGAATGGGAAGTCTTGGCTTAGTAATTTACCCTCTAGAATAATTGTTGAGTTGGGTAAAGGAAATGGCTACTCTGTAATATTGCTGGTCTTTGCAGAACCATTTGACAGGTGATACCTCTTGGATATCTGTTAAATAAATTGATGTATGAATTCCATGTGATTTGGAATTTCATAATTCCAAATGACATGGATAAGAAAATGGTTGGAGCATAGACATTAGGGAATATTATATGGCGAGGTTAAGTTGAGAAGAAGGCAGGTGATCAGTGTTGTAACACAGGACTTTGTACTTTGGCCACTGCCATTGAATTATTAGGGATGGTTTAAGGGTGTGACGTGTTTGTTTGCTGGTGATGCTAAACTACAAAAGATGTTAGTTAATAGAGGAAATGTAAAGGTCCTGCCAGATGATTTAAATGAAATAAGTTTTGAACATTAATAAGAGAGTGGCTAACAGATATCAAAGAACAGTATATGGAGTAGCAGAATCAAGATGTCAGGTGATCAGTAGTGTGCTGTAGAGGTCTGTCCTTGGGCTACTGCTGTGTAATTTGTACATTAGATATTGGAATCATTGGACTAATATCTTTGTTTATTGATGTTGCTAATTTTTTTGCTAAACTGGGACAGGGCTCTAGCCAAGTCAATAATCATAATGCCCTTTGGTTCTTATTCTATATGGGATGAAAAGAATCCCTTTAAGGGCTTTCAACTTTATGGTGTGTTAGTTAGTCTCACATGGAGATCACTGGTTTTTCTTCCCAGAAATTATTGTTGATAATCTCCCAAAACAGTTAGACCAGCCAGAAAAATACGCATGCAATTAACAGTATTATGCATTACGCTCATAACCTTAGTTGCTTTTATTGTAATTTCAAACAGTCCAACTCAGGTAAGCTGCAGAGGACAGTAGAAAATAAAAGTGATGTAGAGATCATGCAGGATGATATGGGCTAGCAATTTGGGCTAAAGGATAATGATAACCAATTTAATGTGGCAGACTGAAATTGATTTGATTAGAAGATTACATGCTGTGTATTATTGATGCAAAGTTGACACTCACTATAGAAAACTGTCAAAACTCTCTGCTCCATAGTTACAGTACTGTGCTAACACTTACCATAAACGAAATTCACTATAGCAAAATTATCCACTATAACCAGCTGCTCTTGTGGTTCCTACAAGTTTGCTATAGTGAGAGTTGAATGTAATTGTACCACGAGAAATTGAATGATGTCAGGCAGTTAAATGACCAAGAACATATGAGACCTAACACAGAGTCAGAGAAACTAAATTGTAAAGGGAGGAATGGTGATAATGTGAGTGTAAGAACAACAGTGTTATCTAACTGTGTTCATGACGGGAATGGACTTTATCACGGAAATGTTGACGAGGAGAGAACGATTTCCACTTTGTGTTTGTCCAGGTCGGACCCATCAAATGTGTGCAAAGATGTCTACATGTATAAGGCACTAAAGAAGAATGGAGATCTGCAAGTTATCCAAGTGTGTCATGCAGACTGCACACAAGCATATAAAAAAGAACATGCAGGTAGATTATTATGTCTGTACACGAATGCTAGGAGTATCAGAAACAAAGAGGTAGAGTTTGTTGCCTTGGTCAGTATCTTGGGACCTTAGATTGTAGGCATTCGTGAGACCTAGATATCAGAATCAGACATATTTGTTCTCCTTACTCTAGGGATTCAGTGAGACAATGCTTTTTTATTATTATTATATCCCCTATACCTCATGCACTTTTGACTTGTTCACCATGTAGTTTCTCATTGTAAGGCTTCAAGTTGCCTTTTCACTTTATTAGAATCATATGCCTTATTCTTCCATATATGCCTCTTCTTATATGAAAGCTCTTACATGCTTCATCCCTCAAATCAAAACTGCATGAGCATTCTAGTCAGTTGAGGCATAATAGTCACCTCATTTATAGACATTTTCTCAGACATTAATACTACATTTATCATTTTTGTACTGCTAATCCCTTTCATGATGTACTGCTTAAGGTGATTTAGCTTCCTTCCAGTATGTATCCCAGTAGTTGAAATCACCTATAATCACCTATAGTGCTTCTTCTATCCATAACATTTACCTTTCTATACAGTTCAGTCATTTTCAGGTGCTCCTGGTCTATATCAACATCTGCTTGTGTATCTCACACCAAATGGCATCAAACTCATTGCCTGTGTTACTAACGTTACCACCATCATTGGGAGTTGTATTTTGGTTGGATTTAATCCTGCTATAGTTATCAGCATTGCTTTCCTTACCCTTCCTATCTTGTTTATCTACTCTGAATACACTGTAGTAGTCACATTCTTCCTGCAATCATATCTTCTTCTGTCAGCTATGAGACTAAAAATTATAGCCAACAGTGAGACATTTCAGCGATGGCTATAGTTTTTAGTCCCATATATCTACTATTGCTAAGGATGAGCTCCTCACTTTTATTTCTGTTTCTTGTTGTAGTATGTATATATATAGGATAGCTGACCACCAGGCTGATGATTGTCGAGGTAACCTTTAAAGCATGACAAATTTAAATAGGAAGTTAGAGTTGATTACTAAATGAAATGTTCCATTATGTTTACACAGTTTTTAAATTTTCTTTTTTGGCAAATGAAGGACTAGCTGAGAGTCTCAAGATCAGTGTCGAATCTGATTGTAATTGATAATTTCTCATTTACTTGAAGTGTAAGGCAGAACAATAACATGATGGTCGATATTTGTCACTGTTCTGATGAATTTGGATATGGGCTAATTACCAAATTGCAAGACATATAAATACCAAAGAGGCTTTTTAATTACAAGTGAGACTGGAAGAAAAGGGTTATTTTTTTTGCAAGAATTTTAGTTTCGCTAGAGTAAAGTTAACAACATTATCGGAACCTCATTGAAAAATAGTTTGTGGAAATGGACATTATAGAAATTTTCTTGATAGCAGATGCTTTGTTGTATGAGAAACAGGAGTCCAATATATTACTATTCAGCAAAATTTGGAATTTCAATTAACTTGAAGATTATTGATATTCAGAAGGAAGAAAGAGAAAGGAAAAAACCCTTTGGTATCTCAGAATTAGCTGCCAAGTTTTAGGATGAAAGTCTGTTTTCACACATAAGAGGGTGGTGTGAAAAGTTCTCAGGCTTATGATGAAAAATCAAATTCATAATTTCAAAATTATTTTTGAAGAAATAATCTTCCTTTAATACATTTATTCCAGCGATGCTCCAGTGCCGTTATCCCATCCCTGTAGTGGTTCTCAGTAAGATCTGCAAAATACCCCTCTACAGCTGCAATCACCTCTTGATTCAAAAGAAAAACGCTGACCACCGAGGAAGAGTTTTTAGTTTTGGAAAGAGATAGAAGTCAGAGGGAGTCAAATCTGGGAAATAGGATGGATGTTCCAACAATTCATAGTGCAGATCCCTTAATTTTCCCATTGCAAAACACCTTTGTGGGCTGGTGCATTGTCCTGATAAAAGATGATTTTTTTCTTTTGAACTGGTTCTTTTCTCATGAATTTTTTCGTCTATTCTGGTTATAAGATCAGAATAATATTCCCCGGTTATTGCTTTTATCCTTTTCAAGATAATTAATAAACAAAATGCCTTTAGCATCCCAAAACACTGATGCCATGACCTTTCCTGCTGATGGAACTGGCTTGGTCTTCTTTGGCACTCAACAACCAGCTTTTGTCCACTGTTTGGATTCTGGTGAGACCGGTTCAGACCACCCTCCTAATTGAGTGAGAGAAATCCGCCATCCCAAGTTATAGAAGTAAGCTGCATTAACTAAATGGAACTTTGTAGCAAATCAGGTCCTGTGGCTTAGAGATATCAGCAGCAGTTACTTGAGTTTCTTCAAACTTTTCTATGGCATTTCTGCAAAAGTAATACCTAAACACAAAGATTCTGATTTGCAGTGATAGAATCCACACAGATACTACTTATTAAAGTGATCCCAGATTATTTTTGAAGCTGATTATTAATGGTTTATTTATCATTAACTGAAGTGAAAGATGGAACAATAACTTGATTGTATAGATTTGCTCTCTAGAGAATAATTGGAAATGGACTAATTTACAAGATGTATGATAAATACCGGTGGAATATGGAAGTATAAACAGATGACATAAATAAATTAACTATGGAGCACAAACTTGCAGAATAATCAGAAAAATACTGTAAGCACCAGAAGACGTTTTGGTTTATTGTGATCATTGAGGAATGCTATTTCCAAGAATTTAGCTTTTTTTTCTGTGGTATAAGATTGCAACAACCAATTCTCCACCCACATCTTCACATTGTTGACAGATTGGAGGAAACTAAGGAGTGAACCAAGATAGCCATAAGTTGAAGCACATGCACACTCCAGTTACATCATGTATCATGTCTATTGTCATCTTTGCTGATCTGCAGATCAGCAGCTAGATAGTATATTAAATGAAGCATTATCATCTTTATCACAGCAATCTCCATGGAGTTGGCAGACCCATTGTGGGATGGCTGCATAACTATCATCATGTCTGTTGTATGGATCCTTGAATTCATGTTTAGGATGACCTGGAATCCTAAATTCCAGCTCATTTAGAGAATAATAGTCTTACAGCCACTACACTTTCAGTTGTAACTTGAATGAGACCACATAGCGGTGTTTGGGGAGGCTGAAGCCATGATTTGTGAAGAAGTTTAGTAAAATCCATGTGTATGGCTTGGGATTCTGATCTTTACTGAATATTCCATATCATGGCCAATGTCACCTTACCATAAGTAACAATCATGAAAAGTCAAAGAGAAATCAGTTAAATGTGGAAAAGGTAAGTGACCTAAACTTTTCATATCTTCACATGTTGTTTTAGTTCTGCTCTATATCTCTCTCGTGTCTAAGAGATCACAACTGCTTTTTCATAATAGAAACTCAAATCTTCAATTACTGCTTACCTCCCTCTCCTCCCCGTCATCCTCAGTATTATTTTGTGTTAAAAATAAAAATAAATCACATGTTCCTTTTCTGGTTTCATGTCAGAGAGTGCTTGACTTGAAATCTCCTCATTCTGATCTACTTTGGTTAAATTTTTTCTCACCTCAGAATCATGAAATGCATGTACTGTCTCTTTCTCTCTCTCTCTCTCTCTCTCTCTCTCTCTCTCTCTCTCTCTCTCTCTCTCTCTCTCTCTCTCTCTCTCTCTCAAATGTTAGCAGCATTTTAAGTTAGCAGTATTTGCTTACACATTCTCATTGAATGTGAAACTACAAAATTAAATTTACAATAATTTTTACTAGTTCCTATCAACAGTTGTCTTTTAAATTAATTTGTTGTCTCCATAATTGGACAGATCTTACATTTCAGACATTCAAAGCACTATTACCTGAAATGACCATTTTGGCTAATCTTTCTTCTTCTCTCTGTTAAGTGATCATACCATCTTACACTAGGTTTGTTTATGCATTCTCGGATGCAAACAGTGTCAAGTTCCTTATTTGATATTTTCATCTAATATGATTCTGGTATTGATACCTTTCTATTCACTCCCCTAATTTTTCTCAGAACCCTCATGGCTATAGACTTTGATCACCTGGAAATTGTATTTCTAATCCTACACTATATTCATAATCTAAAATTGGACCAAACCATTATTTGTATATCAGTTTGGTACTTTTGACTAATTTCTCTTTTATTCCATAAAAATTTATTTTGCTCACTCCCTTCCATACCAGCTTTGTTTTTTGTGTTATATATTTTCAGATTTAATTTGCTATCTTCACTAAAAATTGTGTCTAATTACCTTATTGTACTTGTTTTGGAGATTTTCTGTGGAGAATGTTCCTGCTATTTTTATAGTTTTCTATTGCTATGCTCATATCAGATTGTTACAACAGTGATTTCTTCTTTGGCTAGACAACTGAATACGTATACTGGATGTATTAGAAGTATGCATCATCTTGCATAAAGTAAAGCGCTGAGCTAAATATTCTGATTTTGATAGGAAGTGTAATGCCACTTTCCTTCATACCACAATACACAGATTTTGAGTAACAAACTCAAAATTGTGCTCCCTTATCTTACATTTCATTTTATATTATATCATTTATTAACACAGTAAGATAAGGGAGATCAGTCAACAGTTGTAACTGTTGACTGATAACCCAAGTACAAATGTATATATTTTAATTGGGTTATCATTCAAATGTATCAGAGGGCTACATGGTGTGTAGTGTTTTCAGAGAGCTTCCGAAAGCTAAGTATTATTTTGAGTGAAAATTGGAATATTGGTTTAAATCTTAATGTAGTATTGTTTATTTTTGGTAACTTGTTGTGTCTGCGTGATTTTGGTGTGAATTCTGTTTTATTTAACTTAGTATTTTAAAGATACGTTTCATAGAGTAGCACATGGCGCCAATGCGACGAAAAATAACGGCGTCCAAAAATACGACTCCTTTGTTCAAAACTTTAATGTGAGGGAGTTTGACCGGTGTGATATGTGTGGGATGCATGCTTTCCCGAAAGAGGATGGAGTTTGGATGGAAAATGATAGTGGTGGGAGGCTGTGCAGAAAGTGTAAGGAACGTGAGGAATTGAAGTATGTGTCAGGTCGTGAGATTGTTGTGGTAGAAGAAAGCCAGAATGTGAGTGAAAATAGTGGCTTGATAGGGAATTGTGATGTTGTACAAGATGGCAATGAGAGCGGTGATCAAAGAGAGAATGAAAGCAATTATACAGAGAGAGAAAATGGTTTAAATGATGAAAAAAATGAGGAAGTATTTGTAAGGAATGAGATCGTACAGTTACATGGAGTAATACACAATGCGAAGTGGCAGTTGGAGCACCTGCAAAACTCTTTCCAGAGTGCCTTGGCTAACGGAAATAAGCAAGTGTTTGAAAGGAAAAATAAGCGTAAGAGTGGGGGAGTTTCAGAAATGAAGGAAAGAGTGTTGTACGGAGACTCGTTATTAAGAGGTATGATAGATGAGAGTTTAACTAAATCGTACTTACCGGGTGCGATAAGGATGTAAGTGAGAGTATTAGAGCGCAAAAACAGAGGGTGAAAGAATTGATAGTTGTGGCGGGTACGAATGAATTGAAAGGAGATAATTTTTTACAAGAGAGAACTTGAAAGTATTGTTAAAGGTAGCGAAAGAAAAGAGTGACAGAGTTAGGATGGTGTGTCTGTTGATGCGGTACGACAGAGAGGAGTTTAGGAGGGCCATAATCGCAAATGACTCTATGTGCAGGTTATGCAGACGGTGTGGTGTGGAATGAGTTTGATGGGCAAAAGGATTTATACAAGATGGATGGCCTGCATTAGGTGTGCGGAGACTGGAAAAAGTGTTGCTGAGTGAAATGAAAATGGATGTGCAGAACCAGGGAAACTAGAACTACCAAGGGGGGGGGGATATGCGGACATCAGTGAGACAGTTGAGTGTAAGAATGTATATAATGTACCCGAGCCAGTACTAAAGACAAGTAATCGGAATGGGATAGTTAGAATAATGTATCAAGATAGGGGTGGGACAAAGGGACCTCTGCATTTCATGTATACTAATGCCAGGAGTATTAGGAAGAAGAAGGAAGAATTTTTGGCTTTGATTGGCTCTTTCTAGCCACAGGTTATTGGCATTAGTGAAACATGGCTGACAGAAGATGATATAGTTAGTGGGATAGAATGTGTAGGTTATAGTGTGTTTAGGAGGGACAGAGAGAATAAAATGTGGGGGAGGAGTGTTATTGATGATAGCTGATGAACTGCAGTCAAGGAGAATTGGAGTTGTATTGTAGTATAGTGAAAATAGCTCATTTGAGGCTATTTGGTGTGAGATTGAGACTGGCAGAACAAAATATACAGTTGGGTGCTGCTATAGACTAGGTGATGGAATAGATGGTGGAGATAGTATGTATATACAAATTAATGGAAGGAGGGTAATTATTATGTGTCATTTCAACTATGGTAACATTGATTGGAAGGAGGAGAGGACACATGTGAGAAAGGAACTGGATTTTATTCAATTATTAAGGGATAACTATCTGAGATAGCATGTAATAGAAAATACTAAGGGTTTGAGAGTGCTTGACCTGGTAATAGCATCTGAGTATTTGACTGTAATGAATATGACCATGTTGCCACCAATTGGTGAGAGTGATCATAAGGTCTTGACCTGGGAGGTGGCTAAAGGTGTAGAATTTTCGATAAAGACAGGGTATATGTGGAATTAACCGTGCTGGCAAGTATCACAAGCTTAGGAGATTGCTTGGTTCAGTGCCATGGCATGTAAAACTGCAAGGGCTGGATGTCGATAGAGCATGGGAAGTGGTGAAGGAGCATTTGCAGGAGGTTATGGCTGATTGTATACCTAGGGTCCGAATAGTAAAACAAGTAGGGGTTAAATGGATGAATAACACTGTTAAGCTTGAGCAGCAAAAAAAGAAACAACTGTGGAAGGAATTTAAAGAGAAAGGTGACCTGCAGGCACACGAACGGTATAAAGCGCAGGCCAGAAGGGTAACGAGTGTGGTAAAAAAAGCAAAAGCGGATTATGAAAGGAAACTAGCTATGCAAGCTAAAGAGAATCCCAAACAGTTCTTTGAATATGCTGCAAATAAAAGAAAAACTGTACACGGCAGAATGATTTTAAGCGATGCCGATTGCAAGGAGGTCACTGAATCAGTGACCTCCTTGCAATCGGCAAGGAGGTCACTGATCAATCTAGTGGAATTACTGAGTGAGCACTTTGTAAGAGTATATCATCCAGGTGGTGACATTGAAAGAATGAAGGAACCATTAGTTTATACGGGAATTGTGATGACTGAAGTGGAGGTGAATAGTCTATTACAGAACCTTAATGTGAATACATCTGTGGGATTGGATGGTATACCGGCACGGGTCTTAAGTGAAGCGGCTAAAGAATTATCAGTGCTCTTGATCATGTTGTTTAATCTGAGTCTCGGGTCTGGTTTAGTCCCTAAGGTGTGGAAAGAGGGGGGAGAATAGTTCCACTTCATTGAGGAGGATCCAAGACTGCTGTTGCAAATTACCGACTGATCAGCATATCAGGAGTTGTTGTCAAGGTCTTGGAGAAAGTAGTCAAGGGAAAAATACAAGAAAGGATTAATGAAAATGAGATACTGTACGGCGGACAGCACGGCTTTGTGAAGGGTAGATCATGCCTCGGTAACTTGCTCAAGTTTTATAACACAGTGACGGCTGAACTGGATAAGAGTAATGGGTTTACAGTGATACAGCTGGACCTGGCTAAGGCCTTTGACAAGATACCACGTGGAATTCTAATCCGTAAACTGCAACATGTGGGAATGGATATAGGGTTGGTGAGATGGATAGGTGGGTGGTTGATGGAGAGATATCGGTGAGTAGTTTATTCAGGAGTAGAATCCAAAAGACGGCCTGTGACTAGTGTTGTGCCGCAGGGTTTTGTTCTTGGACCACTGCTGTTTAATTTGTTCATTAACGATATAGGGAAGGATTTGAGAGGAACGGTTCATTTGTTTGCTGACGATGCAAAGTTAGGTAGAGCAATAGTGAATGCACATGATGTCAAAATCTTTCAGGATGATGTGGATAGATTGGAGTTCTGGGCTAAAGAGAACGGATGTCAATTTCTGTGACAAAATGTAAGATTACGCATTTTGGGGTGAAAAGATTAGCAGCAGTATACCACATTAGTGGAACTGTATGCCAGGAGATTGATGAGGCCAGAGACTTGGGAGTGTTAGTGGATAGGGAGATGAAGTTTAGGGGGACACATTGAAAAGTGACTAAATCAGCTCATCAAACCACTTGGTTGCTGAAAAATACTTTGACGAGCAGAGACAAGCAATTTATTGTTCCTCTGTACCGAACCTTGATAAGACCTCATCTCGACCATTGTGCCCAGATATGGGGAGGAGGTGGAGGGGGAACCAGAGGCAAGTGACCAAGATGATAACAGGTCTATGGATTGAACCTTATGAGAATAGGTTGAAGATTTGTGGGTTGCAAAGATTGGTTGATAGGCAGAAAAGGATAGATATGATTGAGATGTTCAAATTGCTGAAGGGTTTCTATAAGATTGATTCAGAAGATATTTTTGAGAATAGGACTGGTGGTGGGAGGACTAGGGGCCATACATGGAAGCTGGGCAAGAATGTGGTTAGCAAGGGTGTTAGAGCTAGGTTTTTTACTTGGTGAGTGGTAAATGAGTGGAATAAGCTGCCAGAGTCTGTTGTGTGTGCTATGACAGTGAATGAGTTCAAGGCAAGGTATGATAGATACTGTGAGAATATCGAATAGTTGTGTGAACATGATGTTTAGGGCCTTCTTCGATGAGTCTAAGGACTCCTTGGAGTCGCCTGTAATAATAATAATATTGTTATGCATACCCCCATTTACACTATATAACTGTAGCATTTTGAATTATCTTATGGCACATTATCAGTTGCTTATTCAAGAACCACACAATTGAAAATACAAATTCATATTATATTTCCATGATTTATCATTCATTTATCTTAAAGTTGAACTCTAGTTCTGATATTCCCTATTTGACCTGGATCCAGCTTGCCCTTTCTCATGGTTTTCTTCCATAATTTTGTTAGACACTTCTTAAAATGTGGTTGTATAAATCTTACCTAGAAAATTCAGTAAATAAATTGATCTGTACTTAATTTAATTTTCAGTACTGAGACTACATTTATAAAAATAAATAATAAATATAATATAAATAACAAGTTTCATAAGCCATTGGAATTACATTATCAAGGTATCAAAACTTATATGGAGGGTGATCAAAATTAAAGTATCCCTGTTTAAGGCCTTGTGGAGCCCATCATGTGATCCAAATGCTACACAACTTTGCAGGAATACCCTGGGTGTCATGCAGAAGTGATACCTGAGGGAAGAAAAAGTAGTTCCAAAATTCAACACCAGGAATGATCATCATCAAATTCCTGCCATGTACCCTCAAGGGGTGTACAGGATATGATAGTACTACATGAAACATTTCCATCATTACTAACTTCCTATCTACAATTTTCCTCCAAATCATTCTGTTACTTGTCAAGACTCCAATATTATCAGATCTTATATTTCTGTCGTCTAAGGCATTTTGTACCCTATCAAACCACCTATATCAAACCACCTATATCGTTTTCCTGCCAACCTGGCAGAGAACAATTGTTTTATCAATCTTTCTTCGCCCATTCTGTTTAAGTGACCATACCACCTGAGATTATCTCTGCTAACTCATTCCTGGATGCTGACAATGTGAAGTTCTTTCCTAATATCTTCATTTTTAATATGATATTGCCATTGATGCCATCTGTTCATGCCTCTAATCTTTCTCGGGACTCTCATATCTGCGGTCTCTAGTCTTTGGTCAAGTGTTTTACTACTGACCCAGCTCTCAGATCTATAAGTTAAAACTGATTTGAACACTGTCTTGTATACAGCTAATTTAGTGTTCTGACTAATTTCTCTCTTATTCCATATGAATTTATTAAATTGACTTCCTACCATACCAGCTTTGATGATTCTGTTATCTATTTCCATATTTAATTTATCATCTTCACTAAAAATTGTGCCTAAGTAGCTGAAATGTTTTACTTGTTCCACAGGTTCTCCGTTTTCAGCAATTCTGCCTATTTTCATTGTCTTTGTTTTTTTATTGCTGACCTTCATACCGTATCGATTACAAGTTATTCAATTTAGTCAAGGAATCTCGCAAACTTGTAGCGGATTTATTTGGAAGTGTAACATTGTCCGTATAAAGCAAAGAGCTGACATTAACATCTCCAATTTCGATATCAGGTTTAATACCATTTTCCTTCATTACGTGATCCATATAGATAATGAATAAAAGTGGGGATAATGTACATCCTTGTCTCACACCAGATTTAACATTAAACCATCTTCCTGTACTTCCTTCAATTCTAACTCCTGAGTTACAACTCAAATAAAGACTAAGTATTGCTTGATATAATGCTCCATTGACACCATATATCTTTAGAGTATTGAATAGCTTCTCTCTTGGCACCTAATCATATGCCTTTTCCAGATCTACAAAACTTAAATACAGATCTTTGTTGTATTCCCATGCTTTCTCAACTATTTGTCGTAAAGTGAAGATCTGATCCTGACAGCCTCTATTTGACCTGAATCCAGCTTGTTCTTCACTAAGCTTTTCTTCTACTATTCTTCTCAACCGTTTCTCAAGTATACGTGCATATATCTTACCAGGAACACTCAGAAGGGAAATACCTCTGTAATTCTCACATTCAGGTTTATTTCTCTTTTTATATATGGGTACTATTAGAGCTCTACTCCAATCATTGGGAATTCGTCCCTCTGTCCAGGCCTTCTGAATTAAGCAGTGCAGCCACTGCAAGACTTTTATACCACCATACTTCAGCATTTCTGTCGAATATCATCTACTCCTGCCTGCCTTTCCACATTTTAAGCCTTTGATGGCTTTTTCTACTTCAAGTATGTATATGTATTCCTGACTGTATGCCTGTTGAGTGTTTTTTACCACTGTGCTATCACTGCTTGTTTCGTTTAGCAGTTTCTCGAAGTATTTACTCCATACTTCAAGGATATCTTTTTCTCCCTTTTTCATGTCACCTTTATCATGTCTAACTCCTTTTACAGCACTCTTTCCTCCATTTCTAAGTTTCTTGTGAATTTGTGCACATTTTTATGTTGGAACATGGTGTTAGTAATAACCGGTCCATGTCCTGAGCAGAAATCCAACAAATATTTGCCATTATTATTAGCTTTGCTCTTTTCTCCAAATTTTCCCAAAATATTTTTGTATGTCTGACAATCATTTCCTGCTGTGCTATTTAGATCCCCAACAAGGACTAACTTTTCCTTTTTCATTGTGTCAGATGCTAAAACATTAAAAGATTCCTTCACTTCTACCTTAGTCGAACCTTCTGTGGGACCATAGGCACAAATAAGTCTCATTGTCCATTCGCCATTCTGATATTTGCCCACATCACTATACTTGAGACTGCCTGCCATTCAAGAAGATTAGCCTCGTATTTAGTGTTGAATACAATGGCTACACCTTCTTTTCCTTGATTGTCATTGCTTGAATATAACATTTTGTATTTATTGCTCAGAAATATCTTGCCAGTTTTTGTCTTTTTTGTTTCAGTCACCGCTATTATGTCGATCTGGTACTTATCTAATTCCTCAGCTAGTTCCATTTCTTTGCCATTCAGGCTTCTTATGTTGATAGTACTGATCTTTAACTCTGGTGATGTTGAGTTGGGGTGTGCTTTCAGATTTGTTCCAGTAGCTGACTTTCGCTGTTCACCCTGGTTCCCTGGTGAAAACAGCGAGGGCCTTGTTTAATCGAGCGACGCCCCAGCCCGCATGAAATTTTGTCATGTTGTACCATCATTTTATAATTTGGTTTAAGCCAATCAGAATTACAATTTGTTCGGCTAAATCCGAAATTGCCAGCCCGTCCTCGTTCGTTCAGTATCCAGGTAGATACCCAACAGGGTGCACTATGAGAAGGTGAGGATTGGGCATTAGGTCAGAAGCCCTGGTCGGTTCTCCGCATTCCTTTAAAGACGATGTGGAGGTCTCCTCTCAGTTATACAGATTTGACCTTAAGCACCCCGCCAGGAATGTTAAACACCAAATGCGCGGAATTTGCATATTGTACAACTTTGCAGGTGCCAGGAGTGTTTAAAAAGATGGACATGGGATTTTTCCCTTCATTCTGGTTGTTAATATCATTCAAAGTGATGGTACTAACCTTGTCATGAAGCTGTACTACCTAAACATTTCCAATGTTGTTACTGCACTCCGCAACAATTAAGAGACACCGTATGGGGAGTGTTCATGCCAGGGTGATAATAACTCACTCCCTGTTGTAAACAACATGCCCTCTGCAACAGCTACTACACTGCAGATGCACGAAAAACAGTTAGTTTTATTATGTCCCTAAATAAGGTACAGAGACATATGCAGGCTGTGTAATATATTTCTCAACAAATAGTGCAATTAGAGACAACTGGGATAAAAATGGTATTAACTAATGAATCACGTGTCCCGTCTCACAGAAACTGCTGTATAGACCAAGCAGAACCATATGTAGCCAGTACGACGTAGCGAACTTAGAGAATTCATACATAATATAATTAATATATATATATATATATATTTCCCTCCCCCCCTCTCTATGTATATAATTTATTAAGAAATATATATTTAAATTATTTATTTTTTTCTTAATAATGATTCCATGCGTTAGTGATGCATAGCCAAAAATTGCCACGTATCCCCGGGGATATGTGTACCACATTTTTGAGAAACACTTGTTTAATGTATCGACTTATGTTTTGCCAGATGGAACGAAACCCTGACATAAGTTGAGGGATGACTGTAATTTATTTAAACATTTTAATAATCTTTGGAATTTTTTTCCATCGAATTTATGCAGTTTGGAGTTTATCCCATCTTCTCCTGCTGATTTGCCATTTTTTATTTTATTTAGGTTGTCTTTTATTCTTTCATTGTTATTATATCATTTAAAGTATTTTGTAAGTTTCTGGTGTAATTTTTTTTTGATGCCAGTATTATCCAATCAAAGATCTGTAAAGTAATCAAAGAATTCTTTTACATCTATTTCACAATTTATATTTGCAGTTTTTTTTTATATCTGTATTCATGTGTGTTAGTATCTTATGCTCGTTGGGTCTTATTTTGTATATGTTATTTTCTAGATATGATACAAATTTTTCCCACCTTTCTGGTTTCTCTTTTGGCTGTTGCTCGTCTTTTTTTTAGATTAAATTTCATCTTGTTTTTAATAAAAACAAGTATGTATGTAATTTTTTATTTTTATGATATTTTTTGTGTGTTCCTAGACTTTCTTATGCTGCTAATGCAATAATTTCTTTTATATTATTCCATTCTTTCTCAATGTCTTCATTTTCTTGTATTTTTTCTGAGTAGTTATTAATTCTCTGTTGGTATAAATTACTTATACTTGAATCATTTAGTAGTCTTACTTTGTAATTAAATTTTGTTTCTCTAGTTTGTTTTGTATTTTTTGTAACAAGTTTGGTGGAAACCTTGGTTTTGCCTGCACTGAATAGTGATCTGTGTTGATTTCTAGTCCTCTTCTGACTTTAAAATCTAGGAAGCGGTTTGCTTCTTTTTCATTTGCTATAAAGTAGTCTATTATTGATTTTTGTCCTCTTGCACACCATATATGTTTATGTATATTTTTATGTTTGTAAAATGTATTCATTATTTTTAAATTATTATATAATCAATGGGTCACTTTCCATTTTTGTTTACTGTTGGTTCTCCAAATTGTTGTATATTATTAATTTTTTTCATTCATATTCTGGCATTAAGATCTCCTGCTATAATTATATGGTCTGTTTTATTTAATTTTTCATATATTCCTTGTAACTTTTTGTAAAAGTAATCATTTTCTTTTTTCCTTCTTCAGGAGCATACACTCCAACAACTGTTAAATTTTCTTTAATTTTAATCACACTTCTAATATTCTTTCATTCCAGTATGTATAATGAGTTATTTTTTGTTTAATTGATTTATGGATCCAAATCATTACACCAGCTTTTGCATGTATTTGTTTGTCCACTCCACTATACATGATATTTTAATTAGCTGTTTTTTTGTTTCTGTAAGAACTGCAGTTTCTATTTTTTCGTCATTTAAAATTTTATCTAATTATTCTTTATGTGCTATGCTTCTAATGTTCCGTGTAGCATATTTTTTTTTTCTTTTTCCAAAGGTTCTTTACCTTTTCCAGATTGCTGTCTTTTCCCATGTTTTCTGCCTGGTTTGGATTTCGTTGAGACTTGAAAGTAACATGTGTTTCCCTATGTCAAGTGACTAGCATGACGATAGGTATCTTAATGGTGGGGCTGCCACCTTAAGACAACTAGGCTTGCCTTTTTTAGTAGATAGTGGAAACTACAGTTTGAGAGGAAAGAGTTACCCTCTCGCCCTTGAATTGCTCTAATAGCGCTGGGGGGGGAGTAAGAAGTAAGAGCGAGTAGAGGAAAGAAGAGTAGAAGACCCATTCTACAGGTATGATATACCAAGTGTATATTGTAGGAAGTAAGATCATATCTAGCTTGGGTATCACAGATTTGCCATGCGTGTACTCACCAATGTGAGCCCCTGAGATGTTTTCTGTTTTTATAACAGACTAATTTCTGCAGTTAATTTTTTGATACTGTCTCTATTTTAATTTTTTTTTATCAGTTGTTTAATGATGTTCACTTTAATTACATTTTAGGGCATCATATGGGAGCCAGAGTAGTGGCAAAGCAGGTAGACTAGATAGACCAGCTAGCACAATAACTACTCCTTCAACTCCAATCTCATATTTGCCCTCAGCTGTAGCAACTCCTATGACAAATAACACCTCTGTGAGTTCTCAGGGTTCTAATCAGTCACAAGGTTGTACACCAGGATCAACAGATAATGGTAGTGAAAAGGATGAGAAGAGGCCACTTGGAATTTGTGTACGGAACTTACCCGTTCGTTCCACAGGTAACATAATAATATACTTGTTTTGATTTTAGTTTGATTGATTTTCTTCTTAACATTAACTTGTCTCACAAGGAGATGCTATTTCCCAAAATCTTTATAGCAGTCCTTCAAGAAATATTTAACAATATAAACTGGACAAACCTTGGTATGAAAACTAATAACAGAAACTTAACACACCTAAGATATGCAGATGATATCATAATTTTTGCAAACACTCCAGAAGACCTTAATGTAATGAAAGAAGAGCTATGTCATTAAAGCAGAAAAGTTGACCTAAAAATAAACAGAGGAAAAACTAAAACCATGTTTAATCATTTTGTAACACCAAAAAACATAATAATAGAAAACAATTTCTTGGAAAGAGTCTTTCCATATGCATATTTAGGTCATCTCATTGATCTAAACTGTGGACTCCAAAAGGAAATAAATAGAAGAGAGTTCAACTTGCCTGGAGTGTATTCAGAAAATTGAAAAGTATTTTTGAAAACATTGATGTCCCACTCTGTTTAAAAAGGAAGACATTTAACCAGTGTATACTTTCAGTCATCGTATATGGTTGTGAAACTTGGTCTCTAACAAAAGCACTGACAAATAAACCAGCATACTCAAAGAAAAATAGAGAAGCGATGCTAGGCATCACATTAAAAGATTCTGTCCTCGTAATCTGCATCCCATAATCCTGATATCATCTTTGCAACTCTTCTTTGCAATCTTTCCACAGCTTCTTTATCTCCTACAAACACCTGGATAAGCAGCCAGACTTGTATCACTGACATCATTCTTTACCACAAGCGATTAAAATGGAAACGGGCTTGACATCTATCCACAAGTGAAGATGAGCAATGGATCACCTGAATGCACTGGATTCCAAAAGATGGGAAATGACGCCGAGAACGTCCTGAAAGAAGGTGGAGTGATGACTTGTCAGATTTTGTTGGTAAAAATTGGTCAACCATTGCCAAGAACAGAGAAAGGTGGAAGGAACTGGAGGAGGCATTCGTCAAGTAGTGGACAGATAATGGCTGAAAAGAAGAATGTTAGCATAACAGTAGGTACAATATTATGCTATTGCATTGTATTTAATGCTTGGTATTCAGGTTTTTCAAGTCAAAGATTAACAGTTTTATTTTTATATGTGTGTGTGCGTGCGTGCTTTGCATTTTCCTCCTAATAGTAGCCTTACCAGGAAGTAATTTATTCTTACATGCTCCATTGAATACAATGCATATATTACATGTAGCTTCCAAGTACTGATTAACATTTACATTTCCAATTTTGTATCAGTATTCATATTTACATTTCCAATTTTGTATCAGTATTCATATTTACATTTCCAATTTTGTATCAATATTTACATTTCCAATTTTGTATCAATATTTACATTTCCAATTTTGTATCTATATTCATATTTCAATTTATATTGTTACATCTATATGTACATGTTCCGACTTTTACATTCATATTTATATTTTTATATATACATATATTTACATTATATAATTCATACAATATCAGTAGTTTATGTTACTTTACAACGACTGGTAGTTGATCATCATCATCATCGAATTCCTGCCATGTACCCTCACGAGATATACAGGATATGATAGTACTACATGAAAAATTTACATCATTACTAACTTCCTATCTACAATTTTCCTCCAAATCAGTCTGTTACTTGTCAAGACTCCAACATTATCAGATCTTATATTTCTATCATCTAAGGCACTTTTTAACCTTATCAATCCACCTATATCTTGGTCTTCCTCTGGGTCTTTTTCCTGCCAACCTGGCAGAGAAAACTTGTTTTGCTAATCTTTCCTCGCCCATTCTGTTTAAATGACCATACCACCTGAGATTAGCTCTGCTAACGCATTCCTGGATACTGACAATGTCAAGTTCTTTCCTAATATCCTTATCTTTAGTATGATATTGACATTGATGCCATCTGTTCACGCCTCTAATCTTTCTCAGGACTCTCATATCTGCGGTCTCTAGTGTTTGGTCAAATGTTTTTTTACTTAACCCAGCTCTCAGATCCATAAGTTAAAACTGGTTTGAACACTGTATTGTATACAACTAATTTAGTGTTCTCCGACTAATTTCTTTCTTATTCCATATGAATTTATTCAGTTGACTTCCTACCATACCAGCTTTGTTGATTCTGTTGTCTATTTCCATATTTAATTTACCATCTTCACTAAAAATCGTGCCTAAGTAACTGAAATGTTTTACTTGTTCCACAGGTTCTCCATTCACAACGCAGTTGATATTTTCAGTGATTCTACTTATTTTCATTGTCTTTGTCTTGTTATTGCTGACCTTCATACCATATCTATTCATACCAGTTATTCAGTTTAGTCAGGGAATCTTGCAGATTTGTAGTGGATTTATTTAGAAGTATAACATCGTCCGCATAAAGCAAAGAGCTGACATTAACATCTCCAGTTTCGATATCAGGTTTAATACCACTTTCCTTCATAATGTGATCGATATAGATAATGAATAACAGAGGAGATAATGTACATCTTTGTCTGACACCAGAGTTAACATTAAACCATCTTCCTGTACTTCCTTGAATTCTAACTGCTGATTTACAACTCAAATAAAGACTAAGTATTGCTTGATATAATGCCCCATCGAAACCATATAACTGTAGCATTTTGAATAGCTTCTCTTGGCACCTTGTCACATGCCTTTTTCAGATCTACAAAACTTAAATACAGATCTTTGTTATATTCCCATGATTTCTCCACTATTTGTCGTAAAGTGAAGATCTGATCCTGACAGCCTCTATTTGGCCTGAATCCAGTTTGTTCTTCACCAAGCTTTTCTTCCACAATTCTTCTCAACCATTTTTCAAGTATACTTACATAAATCTTACTAGGAACACTCAGTAGGGAAATACCTCTGTAATTCTTACATTCAGTTTTATTTTCCTTTATGTGTACTATTAGAGCTGTACACCAATCATCTGGAATTTGTCCCTCTGTCCAGGCCTTCTGAACTATGCAGTGCAGCCACTGTACGACTTTTATACCTCCATACTTCAGTATTTCTGGTCGAATATCATCTACTCCTGTTGCCTTTCCACATTTCAAGGCCTCTGATGGCTTTTTTTACTTCAGGTATGGATATGTGTTCCTGCTGTATGCCTGTTGAGTGTTTTTTACCACTGTGCTATCACAGCTTGTTTCATTTAGCAATTTTTCGAAGTAATTACTCCATACTTCAAGGATAATTTTTCCTGTTTTCATGTCACCTTTATCATCTCTAATTCCTTATACAGCACTTTTTCCTCCATTTCTGAGCTTCTTCAACAACCTCCAGAATATCTTGCTGCCTCCTTGATATTTATTTTCTATGTTCTTGCCAAAGTCCCATGACTTTTGTTTAGCCAGTTTTACACAGTGTTTAGCGTTCTTGCATATGTCTCTGTATTCTCTAAGAGCACAAGCTGACTTATTTGCCAGGAACGTTTGATATGCTTTCTTCTTTTCCTTCACTGCCTCTTTAACTTCCTGTGTCCACTGGTAGTTGATCTTATTGGCAAATTTAATTAGTTCTGAGTAATACTTTTCGATAAGCCCTGTTTTGACACTGGCCACCTGTTTCCAGAAGTAATGACATGTTGCATTAAGGACATCCGTATGGAGTCCAGTAGCTTGCAGTCGTAAAGTATGTGGTCAACAGTCTGTTGAAGTTGTGAACTACAAATACATGATGGTGATTCCAGGATATGAAATCTGTGTAAGTAGTGTCTTAGTTTTCCATGTCCCGTTAGTAGCGTGGTTAAACCTGAAGAAATTCTGCTTGATGTCCCTGATGATGATATATATATATATATATATATAGAGAGAGAGAGAGAGAGAGAGAGAGAAAGAAAGAAATATTATTCTTAATATTTAATACCAGCAAACCTCCTACATCTGTCAAGGCAAGTTTACAGATGTATCTGCTGAATTTCTGTATTTCAAACCTTCTGAGATGTTTCATGTGCCAAAGCTATGGTCATGTGCAAATGACTTGCTGTCTGTACTCAATGTAATAGCAAATACTAAGAAAACAAAGATTGCTCTGCAAAGATAACATGTCTTAACCATAGAGGAGACCATCTTATTTTCCTGGACACTCTCAGTGTCGGAGTGGTGGCTCCAAATACCTTCACTCCTGTTCTTCAAATTTCCCATTACTTTACTTACAACCATGATGAACACTATAAAAAAAAAAATTAATCACTGCAGTTAAAGAAATCCCCCAGAAACCAAAAATTTTGAAAAACACTCAAAACATTGCCCCCCCCCCCCTGCACTTTTTTATGGTGGTTGGGCCGGGGTAACTATATAATCCCAAAAATCCAGCAGAATCTCAGAATTCAATGCAACAACAATAACTTTCAGTCTGACTTTACTAACATCGGAGGTATTAATTTCAATATCAGTAATGTGCACCGTCACCTGTGGATATTCAAACCTGATATGTTGTTCGTCATTGATTCATAACTGCCATCCTCTGTAACAATATCTCACCTCATCCATAACAGGCATCCTTTGCAACAGTATCTTACTACATATCTCCAACTTTCCTCATTATATCTTCCATAATGCCTTTCCTAAGAAGGATGGGACTTGTGCAATTGTTAGGTGTGATATCCTCCGAAAGGTTATCAGACTTGGAATCCTCTTTATATGATCTGTTTTGGACTAAGATTTTAATGCTTCACATTATTGTCTCTACCATTTTTCTTCTATCTTTGACTTCACCAACCAATTCGACTCCCTATTTCAGAAATTCTATCATATATAGTCTAATTACTTTAATAGTGAGATATTCTGCTTTGTGATTTCAACGTCCACAATTCAGACTGGCTTCCCTTCTCTAACTTTACAGACCAAGCTGGAAATGAAGCCAAACTGTTTTGCTATTCAGTAATGATTTAACACATTGCTCACCAACCCACCAGAATTCCAGATAATCTTCCTCATTCTCCCAACACATTTGACCTATTCTTAACTTGTTCTCCCTCCAAATATACCAGTACTATTAGCTTTCCTTTTGTCAGGTCTGTGCTTCATTTCCATGCTTCTGATTATTGCTTCCGCTCTTCCTAACACCTGGTGTGATCTAATAACAGAAATTATTCTTGTTAGGATGAGTGCTTATATCCTCACTCACATTCAGAATTCTTAATCCTTATCCAAGTCCTTGTTCCCCAAAAGTTGTGTTAAGCAAGAAATTCATCATATGTCCAATGGCTCCATTCAAAAACTCCAGCCTCTCATTATCTTATCAACAAATCTGAAGCAACTTTGTAAGGGCTAAATGCATTAAGCTTGTTTCCTGCTAATCAAGTCTCCTGGTCCCCCAAAAGCTGTGGTGTCCTTCCATATTTTCACATTCTCTCACATCCTGATGGTACAATGGTAACATCTCCTAAAGATATGACAGACTTCTTGCATCAGTTTTTTTTCTCCAACTCTATAGATGACCAAGGCAGATTCCACCAACTATCCATAATATGCCTCCTGAAATTTCACCAGAAGGACATCAGAAAACTTCTTAGTAGCTCTGATATCATTGTCTACTGGTACTGATTGTATTCCCAGTTGTACTAAAACTTTTAAAAGCAGAACTTACACTTATTTTATATAATCTCTTTAAGCTGTCTTACTCATCTGTCTGACTGATCCAGCCTGTTCCCCTTCAAAAAAAAAAAAGCATTATTTCTAACCTAATTCCATATGTTAAAGCTGATTCCACTCTTGCTACACTAAATGTGTTCAACTGTCTAGCATAGCCTTCCTAATTTGATTATGAAAAAATTTTGAATATTATGTATATTTCGAAAGTTGCAGCACCCTCACGATTTCAAGCCACGAGCCACCACCGGCTATAAACACTTATTTGAAACTTTTTGTAGTTCCAAATTTAAGTTTATGCTAGAGAAAACTAACATATCTTTTCATTAGAAACTTCTTTTGCCATTTCAGTTTTATATTTTATGTAAATCTTTAATTGCATTATTACATTATTCTTTTTCATTTTTACTGTCCTCTCTTATTAAACTCCCTAGAATATAAAACCTGAAACTTGTGTATTGTTTCACTCTTGAGTTGGGTGTTTCCAATGAATAGTGGGTTTTTACTCATTACTAGAAATATATATATATATATGAGCAATTTATGAGTATATCAGTTCTATTCCATTTTAATTTCATTTTTAATTTCTTCATTGTTAAAATAAGTTAAAAAGAAATAGAGAAAGAGTACACCCTCTTGCCTCTTAATTTCATGTTATCCCTTTCCATACTTTTAAGGCGTATGATTAAGCTCTCTTAATCATATGCCTTATCTAAATCCATGTAAGCAACATTTTTCCCTATCTGTAATTTTTTTTTTTTTTTTTTTTTTTGTCTTAGGGTAAGGTTTTTTTTTCCCTAAATCTAAATTGGTCTTCACATCAGTTCCGTTTTTATTTTATTTCTATTTTTTTTTCTTTGGTATTATTTTAACAAGTATTTTTAAAGTGTTACAAGAAATTAATTGTGCAAAATTTTTTTTTTACAATTTTAGTATTGGAATTTGCACTTTGAAGTCTCTCACCATTTTCCATAATTTTTTCTTTAACATGTTCATACAACTCATATTTTATCATATCACTTACTTCCTTTGTCAGCTTTGCTGTTAAACCATCCTGACCTGGTGTTTTGTTTATTACCAGGTTAAGTATTTATTTACTTATTATTAATGGATTATTTATTAATTAGTAATAGATCATTAATAAATAATGCTTTATTAATCTATATTTATTAATATAAATTATATATTAATATAAATAATAAATATATATTCATCTTTAGTAAGTGCAGTGCTCTATCAAGCTCTTCTCTAAAAGTATCAGGGTCTTCATCTTCACTTGTACCATCTGTCTATTACATTCTTGTCTAAATCATGTCTTTTATATAGTTCCTCCAAATACTGGCCTTATCTTTTTCTTTCAGAGATGTCATGGTCTTATAAGTTTGATCTTTTATCATAGTACTGATTTTCTCACAGTATTGCATTTTCTTTATTAATCTGGATATGGTCTCTTTTACCATTACATTTTTGGTGTCATGGCATCTTTCATTCACTTTTCCCACTATTTTGCTCTCCATCATAATTCTGTTCCTTAACCTTACACACTCCTGTTTACTCTTGTTATTTTTCCCTTCTTTTATTTTGCTCATCTGTTACTGAGATAATTTCATTTGTCACTGTATTGTTTCCTTAATTCCTGACTGTATTTTACCTGTGATATGTTTGTTATGTTTAATATTTCTTATATCCAAAGGCTAATTATTTAGGCTAATTTTTTATAGTTAAATTTTTTTGGTCCACATCACAAAGCTTCCTTTTTTTGGGGGTCAAAGTTAGCTTCTAGAATCTTGGTTTGTGCTTTGCCATGACTACTAAATTATGATTGATTATGATTATATTATGACAAGTCACAGCAATCAGGTGACTTGTCCTCCCAGGTAAATATAGTTTAGCTTAGTTAGAAAACTTAGAAAAGTAAATTATACTTAACAAGAAATTGTATTATGGATTTATCCTTTACCCAAGTGAGAGCAAACTAAAGTTCGATATGTGAAGTAAATTCACACTTAGGCTAACTTGTATGTGGATGCTGATTATCTCATATAATATTTCCCTATTATCCTATAATGCATGATACTTCTTTTTGGGATTCTGTATAAATGCAGATCAATTTCCAAAAATCTCTCTGACTGATCTAAAAAATCACTATAGATCTCATTTAGCAATTCGAAAGATCACTATAAGCTCATGACTCTTGACCTGCATTACTTCAGGATACTCATCTGTATTTCTCCATACAACACTGTGCCAAATGTTGGCTGTATCCTGCTACCAGCAGTAATCTACATACAGGCTGTTGGTGAAATTTACCTTAACCAACAGGCCATATCATCCACTTCTACTTCTAAGGTAAGCACCCTCTGGAAGACCTTTATAAAGTTACAGAGGATTCTGAAAACTATACAGTTTAGAGTGATCTGAAAAGACCACTCCGCAATTCATGTTTATTCATCCTCCATACTCAGTAGTGGCTCCACTACACAACATTGTACCAAAACTTGATTTAAGCCTATAAGAACCACTCTGCTCCTATGACAGCACCTTCGTAAGACCTTGATCCAAGTGTTAGAGAGTTACAACTTTCGATACACTAAGAGCTGAATCAGTGGGTAAAGTTACATTTCTGTATGCAAGTGTAAAAATGACATATACCATTTAAACCATAAATTAAAGATACTAAGAAATTATATACTTGGTTTAATCCTTTATCCAAGTGAAAGCAAGCAAAGTTTGCGTCTGAAGTATTTTCAGGACTGGGGCAACTCGTATAAGGAAGCTAAGACTTCACATCACCTGCCTTAGTATCCCATAATGCAAAGCACATCTCCTTGCAGACATGTATAATGCTATGCATTATGGGAAGTGTCATTACTCAGACCGGTTTCCCTGTTTAAGTGCAGGATTACCTCTCCAAAAACTTGTGCGATCACCCAACAATGAGTGACCCAAGTGATCATTTAACTCACCAGTGGCTCTGCTCAGTGACAGGCTCTCCTACCACCAAGCAGAACCGCTCATATTCCAGGAAAAGCATCAGCCAAGGAAGCCCTGATACAGGCTACCCCCCATTGGATCCAAATACCTGGATGTTCAAAAGTTCCTTAAGGCAAAAACCTTAAGGGAGCAAAAACTCTTCTCCCCCAGAATCAAACTACCAACTGGTTTCGATCTTCATTGAGGTCTTTCAGTGGGGGCCAGATGCAAAGGTGATACAAGGTTGAAGTAATGTAGAGAAGTCATATTTTCATATACGAGTTGCCAAAAGGTGTTGCACCTTATTATTAAATTACTCTGGATTGGAGAAAGTTGTTGGAAGTTTTTTCACTTGGTTATACTATAAATTAAAGATACCAAAAAATATATATACCTGGTTTAATCCTTTATCCAAGTATAAGCAAACAAAGTTTGTGCCTGAAGTATTTTCAGGACTGGGCAACTTGTATAAGGAAGCTAATGATATCACATCATTTACCTTAGTATCCCATAATGCAAAGCACATCTCCTTGGTTATAGATGTTTTTGCAGGTTTTTCATCCCGCAAGCAGGCAAACCGGCCCCGTGAACACACAGGCTACAGTCATAGGACATACCGGGTGGCATAGGGCTAGCCACCTTATCCTCGGGATGGGTATGGCTTAGAAGAGCTAAGGATAGCTCCGTAACAGGCCACTAGGCCTAATACATGAAGGGAAGAAGAAGGAGAAGATGAATAGTTATAGTTCCCATATTTATTTTAAATATTTCTTGTTATAGGTTTTCTATTTCTTCAATTAAAATTTCTTAGAAATGTTCTCCCCATCTTTTTCTATGTCCGCTTCATTTGTGAGTAACTTTCCTTGTTTATATTTTACAATTCCTTCTTTCTAACAATATTCTAAACCCTTCTCTTTTAAAACTCTTCCCACTTAGCTTTTTTGTTATCTCAAACAACCTCTTTGAGTCAAATTTACTTGCTGCTTCTTTGGTCTCTTTACACATTTCATCCAGGAAATCTCTTATATCTTTCCTTGCACTTTTTTTACATGTCCATTTTTAAGCCTGTATCTTTCATTTATCCTATTTCTTTCATTTTCTTCTGTGCTTTGCAATAGTATTCGATGAAGCTTTCTTCACAATAAGTTGATGTTTTTTTTTTGTTTTTTTTTAGAGATCTATTGTTTGTGGTTCTTGCTCTGCCTTCCTACAGTTTGGATATATTGTATTTAATGTTGTTTAAGTAGGCGTTTTTTTTTTTTTTTTTTTTAATTAAATTTTTTATTTTTTTTACTGCCCAAGTTATTTTTAGTTTAGTTATAGTTCCTATATTTATTTTAAGTATTTCTTCTTCTGGGATTTTAGGATTTCCCCATTTTCATTACAGTTTCCTAAGCCTTCTTTTCCCATTATTCATTCGTATCCCACGTTACTATCTCCTACTTTTGCATTCATGTCCCCTTTGATTCTTTGCCTTCAGATTTTTTTCTTAGTTTCATTTTTATTTTTGCAATCAATAATAGGTGTTCTGTAAAGGCATATGCACCTCTCCAAACTCTTACATCTGCCAAAGAGGTTCTCCAAGATCTGTTTATTAAAATATGGTCTATTTGGTGTTTGGATTTCTTATCAGGTGATTTGCAAAACAAGTTCTCTCTGCCAGGTTGGCAGGAAAAAGACCAAGATATAGGTGGATTGATACGATACAAAGTGCCTTAGACAATAGAAATATAAGATCTGATAATGTTGGAGTCTTGACATGTAACAAGACTGATTTGGAGGAAAATGATGTAAATTTTTCATGTAGTACTATCAGATCCTGTACACCCCCTTGAGGGTACATGGCAGAAATTTGATGACGATTGATGATATTCAAGTCTGTTTATGACTGTCTTTACGTTTAAATAAGGTTCCTCCTATGATCATATCATTGAAAGTGCAAAGGTCTTTTAGGATTTCCCTATTTTCATTAGTTTCCTAGACCTTCTTTTCCCATTATTCTTTCATGTCCCACATTACTATCTCCAACTTTTGCATTCGTGTCCCCTATAATTAAAAGCATATCTTTACGTTTTATTTCATCCACTTCTTTTTGTAGCATATCATAGAAGTCTTCTTTCTCTTCTATTTTTGAATTGTTTGTTTGTCCATATATGGTTATTATGGTCACATTTCTGTATTATGCTTTGAATCTAGCTTTGACAGTTCTTTCAGAAACTAGTTTCCATTCAATTACTGCTCTTCTAGCATCATCCTCATTCTGATTTCTAGAATATAAAATGCATTTATTTGTTGTTAGTGGGATTTCTCTGTTACCGTTCCATCTTGCAGTGCTTAGACTTAGTATTTCTATTTTGTATCTGTCCATTTCTCTGGTTTGTAAATTAGCTTTTGTACAAGTCCTAATATTTCAGTATCAAATTTTGGTTGAACGTTTTGGGCTAAAGAGGTTTTTTCTTGGGGTTTTTTCTGCCTGTCAGCTTCCTCCATGGGGCTTTTACTGGCTTGCTTCATTTTCCCCAGTGTTTCTCCCTCTTGATTTTGTGTCAGTTTTTCAACAATGGTTGAGGTTTCTGTAGCAATGTTTTTTTACATATTGTGGTTGCTAGCCACTAGAACAATCCTTCTCTTTTCTCATCTGGGCTTGGAACCAGCAGTGGTGGAGTTATTTTTAAATATGTACTTGAAATAAAAATAAGGGTTTCATCAAACAGAATAGTTCAAACTTTCACTGATAATTTTTGTAACTTTCATTGGAAAGTGTTTACTAATGGTGTTCATTACTAATGTACCTCATGTTGACTCTATTGTAAACACTTCCATAACGAGGTCATTCAGTACAACAGACTATCAAATAGTCATCACCAATACGTACAATGCTATGCTAAAAGAAATTCGCTATAGCAAATAATTTGTTATGCACTACAAGTTTACAAGTTTGTTATAATGAGACTGTGATCTCTACAAGATTTCATTTGTACCATAGTGTTTTGAATAGTCCCCCCCCCCCCCCTTCTTGTAATCTTTATAATATTTTTCAGGGATCAACAAAACTTAAAGATCCTTGTTATATTTCCAGGATATGTGTAGACTTTGTTCGAATCCCAAAATCTAGTTGCATCAACTTTTTTTTGGACTTACTCCAACTTGTTCTTCATAGTGCCTTTATTTTCCTTAATAAGTCTATAAATCTTTCCTGCAACACTCAGTAAGGAGATTCTTCTATAATCCTAATTTTGCTTTATTTTATTTTTATATATTATTTTTTTTTTTTTTTTTTAAATCGGTACAATATTTCTGCTATAATCACTGAAGTTGAGTCTTCCCTCCAAACATTTGAAATTATGTATGGCCACCTTCAGTAGTATAAACTCATTTTATTATTTTTCCTCCTCGACAATGTTCCCTGTAAGCTGAATGTGTGTGCAAACTGGTCAAAAAGGGAGTACATATGTCTAGTAACTGCATGCTGAAAATTTTTGCTTTCAGATTTTCTAATTTATGGTAAATAATTTTTTAAGGTACTATAAAACAAATTATATCATCAATCATACTGGTCGCTTATTTTATTTAGTAATTTCTCCAATGTCTGTACTGCAGTATTACTCTAAACTATTCCAACTTATATACCCTGATTAGTTACTTTTAGCCTGCGTTGTGTGGATGAATGGACACTAACATCAGCAAGTTGCAGAAGTATATCTGTTTAGAGTATCCACTGTCTAGACCATGGGTCAGCAAAGTGGTCGATATCGACCCATGGTGGTCGATGAGACTCTCAAAGGGGCTGATAAGTCTAGGGGTCAATAAACACCTAAAACGATTTTGAGTAACACCTAGTAAACATGCAACTATTCATCAAACACATCTTTCTCATTAACCATTCCAATTAAATCAATAAAATGTAAGTAAATGTTTAATGTTCTTTATACATTTCTTTAAGTATTTTCTTTAAACATTTCTTATTGAGAAGCAGTAATGAAGTGAAAGAATTATTATTTTTAAATTTAGAAATTTATTATTGATAACATTTATCCATATATTTAACATTAAGGTGGGGGGGGGGGATCGGTCGATGAGGGATCAAGGATTCCATGAAGGGGTCAGTGGTCTTAAAAGTTTGCCGATCCTTGGTCTAGACAGTATAGTCACTTGAACTCATGCAAACAGTGATTGATTTTGGAATCTCCATGCATTTAAACAAATTAATTTATTGCCCATTACTGGTTATAGCCAGATGAAAAAAGGGTAATATTAATATGAGAAATATTACATTAGCTATTTTAGTGTGGTAAACCCTCAAAATATCACTGTCAAAAGTGGAAAAGAAAAAGTGGCAAATTCATTGAAAAATTTGAATTACTGGATAAATGTGTTGAAATGGGAATGCCAACATCAAAGAACAGCATGCAAGTTGTATGGGTATGTGGCAAAGACCTCAGAGAGGCTACTGCACACATTGAGCCTGGAACTGAAACCTTGCACGCATAGGCCAATAAAAATGAGAGAAAATATTACTCCTAAATGTTTTTTTTTTATTATTATAGTAATTCTAACTACCACATTTAACATAATTTTCAAGTAATTGTTCAAGACACCAAGGTATTCATAACTTCAGTTTTAATGTTTATTTGGTAATCTTTTAATTAGTCTTCCTTTTGTGGAACTCATTCTTTCTCTAACTCTCTATTTTTTTCTTAGTAGTCTATAAAATATTTTGCTACTATTGTGATTTTTTTCTTCCATGTTATTTTCAAAATCTCACGTTACTTAGTCCAAAGATGTCTGCATAAATAAGACACTAGATAAGAACAGAGATCTGCAAGTTGGCCAACTGTATCTCTCTCTCTCTCTCTCTTTTTCTCTCTCTCTCTCTCTCTCTCTCACACACACACACACAATGCATAAATTTAATATACATGGATGCTAAGAGTATCAGAAATGAAGAGGTAGAGTTTGTTGCTTGGTCAAACCTTTAACCAGGATTAACTCACGTTCAATGCTGTGTCTCACAGCCATCGTTACTAATCATCAAGAAATGCACAACATAGTTCTTTATGATATATGATTTGATATATATCATATGTCAAACATTTACGAATGCGGTCCACAAATTGTGGTAACCCTTGTTCAACGCGGTTTCAATATAACACGGTATAGTAACCCCTCATCTTTTCATATATATTTCACCGCGCTACTTAAAAATCAAATTTTATCTTTGTTAAATTTGCGTCTGCCCGCATCGTGCATGTAGTTTATAAGTAGCGAATTTCTATTAGGGGAAATACCCTTTAGCATGCATGTACGTCAACTGTTTACCATATAAAGTGTTTATTGTTGAAAGTTGTCTTCATTTTCTGCCAGGAACGCACATTAAAAATCATAAGTTTGTTAAACTCAAGCTGAGCACTTTATTTTCTGGTGAGTTATATACAATATGTAATGTTTTTTTTTATCTAAAAATTTATTTTTATAGTAATGCCACTTAGAGGACTTTTGTGATATGGTTTGGTACCACAGGTTGTAGGCATTAGTGAGACCTGGCTATCAGAAGCAGATATTACATCAGATGACTTATTTTATATAGTAATTTCTCCAATGTCTCTACTTCAGTATTACTCTAACCTATTCCAACTTATACTCTGATTAGTTACTTTTATTTGCTGACATCAGTGTCTGTTCACCCATCATATGGGTGAACAGACACTGATGTCAGCAAGTTGCAGAGGTATATCAGTTTAGAGTATCTACTGTCTAGACAGTATAGTCATTTGAACTCATCCGAACAGTGATTGGTTATGGAAGCTCCACACATTTAAACAAATTAATTTATTGCCTGCATTACTGGTTATAGCCAGATGAAAAAGGATAATATTAGCATTAGAAATATTACATTAGCTATTTTAGTGTGTTAAACCCTTAAAATTTGTACTCCACCTCACACCGGATGGCTTCAACCTCATTGCCACATGAAAAACTGTTACCAGTTATTATTGAGACCTTTAATTTATTACTAGTAACAGTTTTTCATGTGACAATGAGGTTAAAGCCATCTGGTGTGAGGTGGAGCCTAACAAGATTTGTTAGTGATGAAGAAGTGCATTAACAAATAAAGATGGTGGCGGTGAAAAGAATAATCATAATGAGGAACTTTAATTATCCAAATGTTGATTGGGCAATAGTAAAATCTCATAAAAAGAATGAAGCTGAATTTAATGAGCTGTTGCAAGACAACCTCCTCAAGAAGCATGTGCCAGAACGAACTTGAGGTCAAAAAGTGTTAATTTGATTATATCATCAGAGGGGGTTTCAGTTAAAGGCGTAACTATTCTGCCTGCGATTGGTGACAGTGATCATGCAGTACTCACTTGGGAAATGGCTGAGTTTATGAATATTCCATTCAGAAAATGTTACATGTTGAACTACAAAGCAGGAAATTATGACCAACTGAGGAGTATGCTAGGTTCAATGCAATGGTATCAGTTGCTGGATGGGAAGAATATCTACAATGCATGGGAAGCATTTAAAAAATACTTAAATGATGCTATATCAGAATGTGTCTTGAGAGTTTTACGAATAAATAGGTAGGAGTGAAATGGATGTGTATTCTTATTAAGAAAGAGATTTGTAAGAAAAGGCTGATGTGGAAGGAATACTGTGTGCATAAGGATGATGTCTGCTATAAAAATTGTAAGCAGCATGCCAGAAGATTCATAATTATTTTACTGAAAGCCAAGTCTGAGTATGAAAATTACTGGCTCTGCAAGCTAAAGACCCAAAGAATTCTAATATTATGCAGCAAGTAATAAAAGGAAAGAACTAATGAATGCTGATAGTGTAAGGATGACAGATGAAGAAGAGATTGTTCAACTAATGGGTGTCCATTTTCCTAAAAGCTATCATCCTAGTGTATGAGCTCGCTCCTACCTCTTCACTGGATGGGTTAACAAAAAATCTACTTTGCAATGAACACCATGGGCTTACTAAGGGAAGGTAATGTTTGAGCAACTTGCTCACATTCTAAAATAATGTTACCATTGAAGTAGACGAGGGTAATGGATACACCATGATACTTTCGGATTTTGCTAAGGCTTTTGACAGAATACAATTTCATGTGGCAGTGAGTTTGAAGCCATCCGGTGTGAGGTAGAATCTAACAAGACAAATTACATAGTCAGGTGTTGTTACAGACCTGGTGGATCGGTTGCTGGTGATGAAGAAATGCATCACCAAATAGAAAAGGTGAGTGCAAAAAGAGTAATCATAAACTTTAATTATCCAAATATTGATTGGGTAGCAGTAGAATCTCATGAGAAGAATGAAAATGTATTTATTGAGCTGTTGCAGGACAACTTTCTCAAGCAGCATGTGACAGAAGGAACTCGAGGTCAAAGAGTGTTAGATTTGATTATAGTGTCAGAGGGCATTTCAGTTAAAGACGTAACTATTCTGCCTGATTTGTGATGGTAATCATGTGGTACTCACTTGGGAAGTGACTAAGTTTATGAATGTTCCATTCAGAAAAGGTTACATGCTGAACTACAATGCAGGAAATTATGACCAACTGTGGAGTATACTGAGGTCAGTGGAATGGGATCAGTTGCTGGGTGGAAAGAATATCGACAGCGCATGGGAAGTATTTAAACAATACTTAAATGATGTGATATCAGAATGTGTCCCGAAAGTTCAAAGAATAAATAGGGTAGGAGTCAAATGGATGTGTAATCTTATTAAGCAAGAGATTCTTAAGAAAAGGATGGCAAATTCATCCTTTTCTTATAGGATGGCAAATTCGTGTGCATAAGAATGACGTCTGTTATGAACATTATAAGCAGCAGGCTAGAATAGTCACAGCTGTTGTACGGAAAGCAGTCTGAGTATGAAAAGAAACTGGCTCTGTGTGCTAAAGACAACCCGCAAGAATTCTGTCGATGTGCTGCGAGTAAAAGAAAGAATGAATATGAAAGAATAACTTCTAAATCCAGATGGCATGAGGGTTACAGAAGCAGAAGGGGTTGTTCAACTAATGAGTGCCATTTTGTTAAAAGCTATCAACCTAGTGTATGCAACATTCAGCTCACTGTTACCTCTTCATTGGATGAAGAAACACAGGTGTATGAGGACGAGGTATTAGCGCTATTGCACAAACTGAATAAGAATTCAGCAGTAGAGACTGATGGGATATCAGCACATGTGCTAAAAGAGTGTTCAGCTGAACTGGCTATTCCTTTGACCATGTTGTTTAATATGAGTCTCAGAACAGGGAATATTCCACAGTAATGTAAAGGAATGTATGGTAATTCCTTTGCACAAGGGTGGTGCAAAGACCAACGTATACAACCATCAACCAATTAGTATCTCATGAGTAGTGGTGGTGGTGAAGATTTTGGAAAAATTGGCTAGGGCCTGCATTCAGAAATGGGTTGATAGTGAATCTCTACTTTGCAAAGAACAACATGGGTTTACTATGGGAAGGTCATGATTTAGCAACTTGCTCACATTTTATAACAATCTTACCATTGAACTAGACAAGGGGAATGGATATACTATGATACTTTTGAATTTTGCTCAGGCTTTTGACAGAATACAACACAATAGACTGCTGCATAAATTGGAGAAAATGGGTTTGGGTAATAGAATATTAGCATGGATAAGAGGATGGCTAACTGACAGATATCAAAAAGTGGTATGTGAGTGTGCAAGATTTAATGTAACAAGTTGTGTACCTACCACAAGGATCAGTGCTTGGTCCACTGTTATTCAATCTGTACATTAATGATATTGGGAAGGATTTGACAAGCGACATTCAGCTATTTGCTAATGATGCAAAGATAGGTAGGATAATCAGATATGCTGGTGATATGCATACTTGCAGAATGATTTGAATAGGCTGGAATTATGGGCATGGGAAAATGGGTGCCAGTTCAATGTAGTTCAATGTCAGTAAATGTAAAATCATTCACTTTGGCGTGATTAGATATCATTCTAGGATTATGCTAGAAGAAACTGATGATGCTTGGGATCTTGGAGTGTTAGTAGATAGGAAGTTGAAGTTCAAGGACCTTGTGGCAAAGATTGCAAATACAACTCAAAAGATAGTAACAATGCTGAAAGGAACGTTCACATGTAAAGATAAGGATGTCATTTTGCCTCTTTACAAGGCCTTGATAAGACCTCACTTGGACTATTTTGTGCAGATCTGGTCTCCTGGTTTCCATTGTGATTCTGATATATTGGAGAGAGTACAAAGAAGAGTGTTAAAAATGATATCTGGATTGTGGAATACTGGTCAGGAAGACAGATTGTGAATTTGTAGACTGCAGACACTAGCAAACAAGAGAAATAGGGGTGATATGATTGAGACTTATAAACTTCTGAAGGGTTCATGCAGGATTTCAATTGATGGAAATTTTCCATTTATGGAGTGTGGGGAAAGGACAGGAAGGCATCCTTGGAGGCTGAGAATGAATGGTGCTAACAAAGGGGTAAGGGCTAGATTTTTCTCTCAGTGGGTGGGTCATGATTGGAATGGATTGCCATTGAATGTTGTGAGTGCAAGCAGTGTGAATGAATTCAAGAATAAGTATGAGTTGGTGTGTTTAGTATGTGGCCTCCCTCGATGAGTCTCTGACTCCCTAGAAGTCTGTCTTAATAATATTAATAATAAAAAAACACTCAACAGGCACACAGTCAGGAATACATATCCATACTTAGCCATCAAAGGCTTGAAATGTGGAAAGGCAACAGGAATAGATGATATTCAACCAGAAATGCTGAAGTGTGGTGGTATAAAAGTCTTACAGTGGCTGCACTGCATAGTTCAAAAGGCCTTGACAGAGGGGCAAATTCCCAATGATTTGAGTAGAGTTCTCATAGTACCCATATATAAAATGGGAAATAAAACTGAATGTGAGAATTACAGAGGTATTTCCCTACTGAGTGTTCCTGGCAAGATTTATACAAGTATACTTGAGAAACGGTTGAGAAGAATTGTGGAAGGAAAGCTTGGTGAAGAACAAGCTGGATTCAGGTCAAATAGAGGCTGTCAGGATCAGATCTTCACTTTACGACAAATAGTTGAGAAAGCATGGGAATACAACAAAGATCTGTATTTAAGTTTTGTCGATCTGGAAAAGGCAGGTGACAAGGTGCCAAGAGAGAAGCTGTTCAATACTCTACAGTTAAATGGTGTCAATGGAGCATTATATCAAACAATACTTAGTCTTTATTTGAGTTGTTAGTCAGCAGTTAGAATTGAAGGAAGTACAGGAAGATGGTTTAATGTTATATCTGGTGTGAGACAAGGATGTACATTATACCCTCTGTTATTCATTATCTATATGGATCACATTATGAAGGAATGTGGTATTAAACCTGATATCAAAATTGGAGATGTTAATGCCAGCTCTTTACTTTATGCAGACGATGTTATACTTCTAAATAAATCCGCTACGAGTTTGCAAGATTCCTTGACTAAATTGATTAACTGTTGTAATAGATATGGTATGAAGGTCAGCAATAAAAAGACAATGAAAATAGGTAGAATCGTTGAAAATGTAAACTGCATTGTGAATGGAGAACCTGTGGAACAAGTAAAACATTTCAACTACTTAGGCACGATTTTTAGTGAAGATGGTAAATTAAATATGGAAATAGATAACAGAATTATCAAAGCTGGTATGGTAGGAAGTCAATTGAATAAATTCATATGGAATAAGAGAGAAATTAGTCGGAACACTAAATTAGCTGTATACAAGACAGTGTTCAAACCAGTTTTAACTTATGGATCTGAGAGCTGGGTCAGAAGTAAAACACTTGACCAAAGACTAGAAACCGCAGATATGAGAGTCCTGAGAAAGATTATAGGCATGAAGAGATGGCATCAATGGCAATATCATATTAAAAACAAGGATATTAGGAAAGAACTTGACATTGTCAGCATCCAGGAATGTGTTAGCACAGGTAATCTCAGGAGATATGGTCACTTAAACAGAATGGGTGAGGAAAGATTAGCAAAACAAGTGTTCTCTGCCAGGTTGGCAGGAAAACGACCCAGAGGAAGACCAAGATATAGGTGGATTGATACGGTACAACTTAGACGATAGAAATATATGATCTGATAATTTTGGAGTCTTGACAAGTAACAGAATGATTTGGAGGAAAATTGTAGATCGGAAGTTAGTAATGATGTAAATTTTTCATGTAGTACTATCATATCCTGTACACCCCTCGAGGGTACCTGCTAGGAATTTGATGATGATAATAATAAGATCATAGCTGACTGACAGATAACAAAATGTGGTATATGGCAGGGGTGAGTGCTAAAGTTAAAGTAATCATTAAGCACTGGTACCACAAGGACCAGTGTTTAGTCGTTAATCAATCTGTTTATTAATAACATTGGGGAAGGATTCGACAAGCAACATACTGCTGTTTGCTGATGATGCAAAGATAGGTAAGGTAATCAGGAATATGGCTGATATGCAGTACTTCCAAAATTATTTGAATAGGCTGGAATTGTGCTCATGGGAAAATGGATGTCAGTTTAATGTCAATAAATGTAAAGTCACGTACTTTGGTGTGATTAGATATCCAATGTTGTATTATATTGGTGGGATTATGCTAGAAGAAACTGATTGATCAGGTTAGGGATCTTGGAGTATTAGTAGATAGGAAGTTGAAGTTCAGGTTCCATGTAGCCAAGATTTCAAATGAAACTCAGTTGATAATTGCAATGCTGAAACGAATGCTGACATGTAAAAATAAGGTTGTCATTTTTGCCTCTTTACAAGTCCTTGATAAGACCTCACTTGGACTATTGTCAGCAGATCTGGTTTCCGTGGTGATTCTGATACAGTGGAGAGAATGCAAAGTAGTTAAAAATGAATCAGGATTGTGGAATACTGATTATGAAGAGAGATTGAGAATTTATAGACTGCAGATACTAACAAATAAGAGAAAGAGGGGTGATGTGATTGAGACTTGCATACTTCTGAAAGGATCATATAGGAATCAATTAATGGAATTTTTCATTTTATGTAGGGTTTCGGAACAGTCAAAAGGGCATCCTAGGAAGCTTAGAATGAATGCCGTCAAGAACAAATGATGGCTGGTGCATTTAGTATATGGCTTCCATCGATGAGTCTCTGACTTCCTGGAGGTCTCTCTTAATAATAATAAGTCTGGCCATTTAACTACTTTTATGCATGGATTTCCTGTATGAAAGTTTTAATGCATAGACAGGAGCTTTCTGCCTGAAAGTTTCTTTACATGTTCTGCTTCTTTAACTTGTTACATCTGTATATTCTTTATTTGATATCTTTATTTGAGTCAATCACTGTTTTCTTAATTTTGCTGTTTGGTTTCTGGAGGTTGATTTTTGTTTCCTAACTGAAATATACAAGTGATGTTTTTATATTTCAGTATACAGTTCACATTTGAACGTTGTTTGTCTTTGATTCTGTGGAATATTATAGAAGGAAAAAGTAAAATCTTACAGTGATTAATAATAATACCTTCTACTGAGTTTCCTTTTGTGAAGTGAACTTAACTATAAATTTGTTTAAAATTCATGTTACCTTTCTCTTTTCTCTCTTTTTTTTTTTTTTCCAGTCATCTTCAAATGTTACTTTAAAAAATACCTAAATTATTTCTGCAATTAATCTAATTAAATTTCATGAAAAGTCTTTTCCTTAAAAAAAACAGTTGATTTAATTAGAAGTCAGTAACCAGAGTAAAAAATATTAGCTAGACTCATTCACACTAATTAATATGCAAGTTCTCTGAAAATGAGCAGTATTGTCTCTGTGACAAATATCTTGAATCTTAGCTTTCTTAATTAATAAAACACAGGACCCCCCCTTCTCGTTTTCAGTGTATAATTATTTACATAATTAATAAATATATAAACCCAAGCTATAATTTCAGTCCTAACACATTTGCTAACCCAACACTTCTAGCAGTAACTCATTGTTCTCTCCGTTTCTTGCTATGTATTGGTGAAAAAAAAGGTCTTTGTCAGTCCTATAAAACCTCTCTGATAACGTAGACCTATCACAATTTTGGTCACTTTCCTCTGGATCATCTGCGCCACTTCATCATTCCCAAGGAATTCACCTAACTATATCTATACGCAGTAGTCTGGCCTTTTTAAAAGCCTTATAAAGAGAAATAATAACCTCCTTCCATGTCCCTGCTTCTCAGTATATTCTTCAACATCCAAGATTCAGGTAACTTTGGCTGCCTTGTCCACGATTAGCCTCAAATTCATGTCTTATCCATTTCCTGCAGTCTCCTTCCATCAGTTTAGTACACAGCTTGAGATTCCTTTATCCCTAAAGTGCATGACTTTACTCTGGCCACATTAATGGTTTGTAAAAAAAAAAAAAAAAAGTGTTCGTATTTGAGTAAATTTCAAATATAATGATTTATTAAATGCACTCAAAGGATATTGTACAAAATTTGTAAAAAATGCATATGATGATCAGGGTTATATGTTTAAGTATCAGCATGAACAAAGAACGATTCTGTAAATATTTCCAGTTTATGTCAGGATCAATCATTTATGAAAGTAAATATAGTGAAGAAAATAAAGCAGTGTGAAAGTAAAGTTATTTACTTTCATAAATATGAAAGAAAATAGTTAAATGTTTGTGTACTGTAAATCTCCTTTCTTATTCTTTTGATCAAGGGAATATTGTTTATAATTTTTTTTTAATATATTTTAGATACAAGTTTGAAAGATGGTTTATTTCATGAATATAAGAAACATGGCAAAGTCACAATGGTAAAAGTAATTGGGCAAGGAACAGAGAGATATGCAGTTGTTTGTTTTAAAAAGTAAGCTATACTAAAGTATTTTTTTAAAATAAGTAATTTCTTATAATAATACTTGTTAAGCAGTGGAAATCATTTGTTTCCTGTATAACAGAAAATAGTCTTTACTGCTTAATAATGGTTTTTACTGCTTGTATAATTTGCCTATTATATAATTTCCAAGTGTCTCTCCCTGATAACACCTCTTCATTAATTATAATTTCTTCTGTGTTCACTTACTTTTTTTTTTTTTATGGTGTGATTTTGGAACTTGCCAACATTTAAAATGTTGGCAGAATGTTAAATTCCTTCAGTTTTTTTAAGTTAGAGAGCTAAGTCACCAATAATATAACACAAGTGTGAGCACTAACCTAAACAACTTTGCTTATGCTTATCAAAAATTTATACTTCAGAGGAAAAATTTTGTTTTCAGATGTATTTTTTATCTGTGTAACCAAACATAATCTCCTTGTGAAATATTTTCTCCATCAAGTTACTACAATATATAGAGAGCAGTTGATTTCACATTGTTTCCTTATATGTCACTTAATGCACAGCATTGTGAGAGTTGCTACCCAGGTGGATCTCATTAGTGATCTATATATCCCATAATGTAGAACATTATGGGATGAAGGGTATAGGACATCATGATGCAAAGTGACTTATTAGTAACATAATCATAAAAGTAGTTCATACAAATTTAATTGTCAGTGCTCAGATAAAATATGGGTAAAACAATATTATAATTTGTTTTTTTTTGTTAAATTTCTTGTTCTTGGCCTCTGTAGCAAGTTGGTGTAGATCCCAAGTCTTTCCAACCAAGCCCTTTGGTTGGAAAGACCTAGGATCAAATCCTATGTATGATTTGAACCAAGAACAAATCCGTCTTCAGGATGGTGATGCTGAGGTGTTGTTTTTTTGTAGGCTATTATCTCAAGCTCCAACCATAATTTGAAGTCCAACAGATTCAGATTGGAACTTCCAGACGGCCAAGCAGGTGGCGATATGTGGTCGGGCACATTTACCTCCAACCACTGTTGGGTGGTTTTCGCCTTGTGTGCAGAGGCTGGGTCCTGTTGGAATTTCCACTTCCTACCATGAAACAAGATGTTGTTCACGGGCCTTACTGCAGGGTCCAGCATGGTGTTTTGATATACTTTGGTGTAGGTTTGATCCTTTTTTCACAGAAATGCAACTTGGATGCTCCCTGATACGCTATTCCTCCCCCTCTCCCCCCATCACTGACGCTGGGTGATAACCTCTCTGAATCCTGGGTGCTATGGCATGTGCTGTGTAACCATAGAGGATATATACCCAATCATTTTGGCAGTTAAATGACTCTTTAATGGTAAAAATCTCATCTGTAAAGATAATATCCCTGTGTGTTGTTCACATACCACCAGAGAAGTGCCTTTGATTTTATCACCCTCTGCCATGTAAGTTGTGGTGTTAGGAATTGTCCAGTAGAACAACAATAAACTCTTACTCCATGTCATCACTTAGTACACGTGACATCATTCTCTGTGAAACGTTCACCTCTTGCGGCATCCCTTTCTGCATTCTCACATAATTATGCAGAGGCATGCCTTCACAGTCCTCACAAGCTGTTTTGTCCTAACTCAGCATGATCGACCTGTTCTTTGGTGGTCAGATACATCTTCTGTATCATTATAACAATTAATAGTCTGATACACAGACACATCCTACTAATTCCGAGTGATTTTAGCATGTTGAAAATAATAGGTGGCTGCATTTCAATCTTGTGAAGTGCTATTACAACTATATGATTCTCATAATTTTCTCATTGCATGTTAACTAATACAGCTGAATAACTTGCTCTCTCTCTCTCTCTGCTGATAAAATAAACACACAAATGTTGGCTGCGCACAGCGCCACTAATGGACTCGGGCTCATGCAATTCTGTGGGCAGCATGGGAATGTGCAGAAGTTTTAACAGTATTTATGGCAAGACTTTGTATATTCCTGTTGATACTATCACTGCTTGTTTCATCTAACAATATTCTAAGTAATCGCTCCATACTTCTAGAAGATCTTCAGTTTTTATATCATCTTAACTATCTTGGATTCCTTTTACTGTACTCTTTGCTCCATGCACTCCTTTGCTTTACTAAGTTTTCTCTGTATTCTCTCAGAGCACTAGCTGACTTACTTTCCAAGAGCTTTTAATACAGTTTCTTTTCATCACTGCTTGTTTAACTTCCTGAGCCCACCATGGAGATCTGATTTTTCTGTCCCTGTGGACTACCTCACCACATGCCTCTATAGCTAAATCAGTGTTTTCTTCAGGGTTTGCTACTGTTTCTAAGGTTTGATCCTTGTTTACAACCTTTCATGTTTTTCCTGAATACTGTATGACCTACAGTTCACCTCTAAAAGCTGTTCAACTTTGACTCTCATAAAACTATTTCAGATCCTCTTTATATGCTGGTGTCTGAACCAGCATGAAGATTTCACTATCAGCAATCACAGTGTGAGAATTCATTATAAAATATTAATACCAGAAATATTTACGGTTAATATTTTTTCACTCCTCTTCTTTTCATTATGATATTCAATTTTATTCTGCTCTAAACTAAATTGTGATCACTTCCTATTTCAGATCCTCTTTATATGCTGGTGTCTGAACCAGCATGAAGATTTCACTATCAGCAATCACAGTCAGTGAGAATTCATTATAAAATATTAATACCAGAAATACTTGCGGTTAATATTTTTATTGTGAAATTTTCAGCTAAGTTTCATAGCCATTGTCAATATTTATAGGAAAACTCAAAAAAGTATTCAGTGGAACAAAAGAACAGGTGAGAGCCAAAGTGTTACACAAAAGTTACTTTTTTCTAGAAAGATCCTACAAAGAAAGCTGTGAAGCACACATTCACAACCCAAATCTGAACACAAACGATTACTTAAAACGTTCTTAATTTTAGGAAGTATACTCACCATTCATGTGTTGCATAATTGTAATTAAATATTTTTTATAATTTAAAAATAATTAACTTAATTTATTTATTGTAATTTATTTTGAATATCTATTAATGCAGATGGAGCTCTTCTCCTGCAGCCGATATAGCACATGATATCACATGCTTTAAATTAAGTTTTTTGAGTTTTTCTATAACTGTATAGACAATGGCTATGAAACTTTGCTGAAATTTACAATAAAAATATTACAACGTAAGTGTTTCTGATATTAATATTTTATAATGAATTCTTCCGCTCATGTCTCGATTTTCAGATGAATAGTCAGCGAGATGTTTCTTATTTCTCACATCTTTTATGTTGGAACATGGTGTTAGTAATAACTATTCCATGTCTTGAACAGAAATGTATCAGGCAATTATCATTATTTTTAGCTTTGCTCTTTTCTCCAAATTTTCCCAAAACATTTCTGCATGTTTGCTCATCATTTCCTACTCTGCGGTACCTTCTACTAACACCAACTTTTCCTTTTTGTTTGGTGACCTGCCTTCTCTAATGACTCAAAAAATTTCTCTATTTCTCATTGGCAGAACCGTCTTTGGGACTATAGGCACAAATGTCTGTTCAGGTCTCCATTGTAATATTTGTCATGTAAAATGATACAGTTGACCAACTAAATCCCATTTTGTTAGCCCACCTTCATTTTTTCAGTATGACTAAGATACTTAACAGGATGTAGTCTGAGATGGCGAAGATTGGGCATTTGCTCAGAATCTGGTCAGTTCTCCACATCATTTAAAGGTGAAATCATGGTCTCCTCTTAGTTATCCAGTTTTGACTTTAAGAACCTTAACATATACCGTGTTTCCCCAAAAATAAGACCTAACTGGAAAATAAGCCCTAGCATGATTTTTCAGGATGCTCGTAATATAAGCCCTACCCCAAAAATAAGCCCCAGTTAAGATCGTCAGCCAGACGGATCCATTTAGTACGTCCTTTGCAACACACGACGAACGTTTTGAATTATAAAATAATAATATTAATATATAATTAAATATAAATAAATAATATTATTGACAATAATACTTAAAATAAATGATAATATAAATTATAATGAAGTATTTGTAAATACCCAAGCAGGTGCCTTTGGACGAGAGGTAAACGCCTATGTAAACAGATGAACACGAGACTTATTACCGGATGACCAATCGGAGTACAGACACAACACATGAATAACATGCGTTATTTGTGCGTTGATGATGGCATATGACTGTATTTGAATAAATGTAGATTTTTGTACATGAATAAATGTAGATTGTTGTACATGAAAAAATAAGATATCTCCTGAAAATAAGCCCTAATGTGTCTTTTAGAGCAAAAATTAATATAAGATCCGGTCTTATTTTCAGGGAATAGGGTATATAAAACAAAAACATTAAAAAAAATCTACATCCATTTCATTAATATTTGTGGTATTAAGCACATGACATCCATATCCTTCTCTGCTACACTAGTAGGCGACCTTTTCCCCACAAGACATTACATCTCATCTGTGCAGCTCCTAATGTTGCATTAAACCCAAATCTCGGTAGGGTGGATATATCAAAAACTTCTATAGAAATACTTGATACCATTCAGAAGAGAGAGCTAACCAGTTATTTGATGATCTATCCGTCAGACGTTCTAGTCATTGGTTTACAGGTGATTGTAAACGATGCTGTTCTATTAAGCTTTCAACTTAATGGAACTGCTAGTTATCTGTTTAGAGCCCTTTCTTCTAATCAGTCCTCTCTTACAGCAGAACTTAATCACATACATCCAACCTTCTTATCTAATGGCTACAGTTCCCACAGTATCAAAAAAAAAAAAAAAAAAAATCATCATCAAATTCCTGCCATGTACCCTCAAGGAGGTGTACAGGATATGATAGTACTACATGAAAAAATTTACATCATTACTAACTTCCAATCTACAATTTTCCTCCAAATCAGTCTGTTACTTGTCAAGACTCCAACATTATCAGATCTTATATTTCTATCGTCTAAGGCACTTTGTACCGTATCAATCCACCTATATCTTGGTCTTCCTCTGGGTCGTTTTCCTGCCAACCTGGCAGAGAACACGTGTTTTGCTAATCTTTCCTCTCCCATTCTATTTAAGTGACCATACCACCTGAGATTAGCTCTGCTAACGCATTCCTGGATGCTGACAATGTCAGGACTCTCATATCTGCAGTCTCTAGTCTTTAGTCAAGTATTTTACTTCTGACCCAGCTCTAAGATCCATAAGTTAAAACTGGTTTGAACACTGTCTTGTATACAGCTATTAAAAACAACACATAAGTCCACAGTAAAACTTTAATTAATAAATAAGGTAGATATTTCATACTAAAAATAATAGTACATCTTCAGTGTTACAAACAGATAGGAATAGAATACAAGTAACGAATATTCAGTGGATCACCTATTAAAATATAATGTTGTCGCGAGCTAGGAAATGAAAGAAATTAATAAATAATTAATATTTAAGATAATTAGTTTTTTAATGAATATTCGTTACTTGTATTCTATTCCTATCTGTTTGCAACACTGAAGATGTACTATTATTTTTATTACAAAATATGTACCTTATTTATTAATTAAAGTTATTACTGTGGACTTACTTGTTGTTTTTAATAATTATACTATGCCACAGGTCCTCTCTAAAAATAAAAATTGTATACAGCCAATTTAGTGTTCTGACTAATTTCTCTCTTATTCCATATGAATTTATTCAATTGACTTCCTACCATACCAGCTTTGCTGATCCTGTTGTCTATTTCTATATTTAATTTACCATCATCACTAAATATCGTTCCTAATTAGGTGAAATGTTTTACTTATTCCACAAGTTCTCCATTCATAATACATTTGATATTTTCAATGATTCTGCCTATTTTCACTGTCTTTATTTTTTTATTGCTGACCTTCATACCATATCTATTACAACAGTTATTCAATTTAGTCAGAGAATCCTGCTGACTTGTAGAGGATTTATTTAGAAGTATAACATCGTCTGCATAAAGCAAAGAGCTGACATTAACATCTCCAATTTTGATATCATGTTTAATACCACTTTCCTTCATAATGTGATCCATATAGATAATGAATAAAAGTGGGGATAATGTACATCCTTGCCTCACACCAGATTTAACATTAAACCATCTTCCTGTACTTCCTTCAATTCTAACTGCTGACTCAAATAAAGACTAAGTATTGCTTGATATAATGCACCATATAACTGTAGCGTATTGAATAGCTTCTCTCTTGGCACCTTGTCATATGCCTTTTCCAAATCGACAAAACTTGATTACAGATCTTTGTTATATTCCCATGATTTCTCCACTATTTGTCGTAAAGTGAAGATCTGATCCTGACAGCCTCTATCTGACCTGAATCCAGCATGTTCTTCACCAAGCTTTTCTTCCACAATTCTTCTCAACCTTTTCTCAAGTATACTTGCATATATCTTACCAGGAACACTCAGTAGGGAAATACCTCTGTAATTCTCACATTAAGTTTTATTTCCCTTTTTATATATGGATACAATGAGAGCTCTACTCCAATCATCGGGAATTTGTCCCTGTGTCCAGGCATTCTGAACTATGCAGTGCAGCCATTGTAAAACTTTTATACCACCATACTTCAGCATTTCTGGTCTAATATCATCTACTCCTGCTGCCTTTCCACATTTCAAGCCTTTGATGGCTTTTTCTACTTCAAGTATGGATATGTATGCGGTCAGTGTTTTTTACCACTGTGCTGTCATCACTGCTTGTTTCATTTAGCAGTTTTTCAAAGTAATTACTCCATACTTCAAGGATATCTTTGTCTGCTGTTTTCATGTCACCTTTATCATATCTAACTCCTTTTACAGCACTCTTTCCTCCATTCCTAAGCTTCTTCAACAACCTCCAGAATATTTTGCCACCTTCTTGATATTTATTTTCTATGTACTTGCCAAAGTCCTCCCATGACTTTTGTTTAGCTAGTTTTACACAGTGTTTAGCTTTCTTACATTTGTCTCTGTATTCTCTAAGAGCGCAAGCTGACTTATTTGCCAGGAACTTTTGATATGCTTTCTTCTTTTCCTTCACTTCCTCTTTAACTTCCTATGTCCACCATGGAGTTCTAATTTTTCTATCCTTGCAGACAACTTCACCACATGTCTCTCTAGCTGAATCAGTCATGGTTTTCTTCAAGGCTTGCCACTGAATCTCCAAGGTTTGGTTCCTGTTCTCAAACTCTTTCATTTTTCCTTCAATAATGTTCGTGTATTTTAGTCTACAGCTCACATCTGAGAGCTGCTCAACTTTTATTCGCTTTAAAACTTTCTTACATATTATTCTTTTCAATATGAAATTCAATTTTATCCTGCTTAAGACTAAATAGTGATCACTTCCAATTTCAAATCCTCTGCACACTCTTGTGTCCTGCAATAGGTAGAAAACATCATTATCAACAATAACATAGTCAACGAGACTTTTCTTATTCCTAGCCTCTTCTCTCCGTGTGAATTTGTGCGCATTTTTAGGTTAGAACATGGTGTTAGTAATAACCAGTCCATGTCCTGAGCAGAAATCCAACAGATATTTGTCATTATTCTTAGCTTTGCTCTTTTCTCCAAATATTCCCAAAATATTTTTGTATGTTTCACAATCATTTCCTACTCTGCTATTTAGATCCCCAACAAGGACCAACTTTTCCTTTTTCATTGTGTCAGTTGCTTTTTCTAAAGCCTCAAAAAATTCCTCCACTTCTACCTTAGTAGAGTCTTCTGTGGGACCATAGGCACAAATAAGTCTCATTGTCCAGTTCCCCATTCTCATATTTGCCCACATCACTCTACTTGAGACTGCCTGCCATTCAAGAAGATTAGCCTCGTATTTAGTGTTGAATACTATGGCTACTCCTTCTTTTCCTTGATTGTCATTGCCTGAATATAACATTTTTTATTTATTGCTCAGAAAGATATCACCAGTTTTTGTCTTTTTTGTTTCAGTCACTCCTATTATGTTGATCTGGTACTTATCTAATTCCTCAGCTAGCTCCATTTCTTTGCCATTCAGGTTTCTTATGTTGGTAGTACGATCTTTAACTCTGATGTTGAATTGGGGGTGTGTTTTCAGATTTGTTTCAGTAGCTGACTTTTCGCTGTTCGCCCTGGTTCCCTAGCGAAAACAACGGGGGCCTTGTTTAACCGGGCGACAGCCCAGCCGGCATGAAATTTTGTTATGTTTTACCATCATTTTTTATTTTGGTTTAACCAATAAGAATACAATGTGGTCGGCTAGATTCCAAATTGCCAGCCCATCCTCATTCGTTCAGTATCCAGGTAGATACCCAACAGGGTGCACCACTAGAAAGTGAGGTTTGGACATTAGGTCCGAAGCCCTAGTCACCCCCGAAGTCCTTTAAAGGCTATGTGGAGGTATCCTCTCAGTTATACAGCTTTGACCCTTAAGCACCCCATAAAAAAAAAAAAATAATAATGAATCCTTCCCTCAATCCTTGGCCTTCTCTTCAGATTGCTTTTAATAATGCTATCATCATCATCTCTTATGTCAAAGGCACTTCAGAAAAAAATTGCCAGATCCTTAATAAAATACAATCTCTTAATGGCTTTCCCACCAAAAGCTTGCGACCCTTATACATACTACTAAAGTTCAGCTACCCTCCCTCCCTCCCCTCTCTCTCTCTCTCTCTCTCTCTCTCTGCGTGTGTGTGTGTGTGTGCGCGCGCCTGGAATATATTAAGTTGGCCTATTAGGGACAGACAGGAAGATCAGCCAACATCCACATGGAAGAACACAAAAAATAAATCTGCACCCATGTGATAACTGTGATCAATCAGGCCTTGCAGACCATGCTTTAGATATATCTCATAGAGTCAGTTGGGAAAAGACCAACATGCTCTATCACAGTAAATTTATAAGAGAAAGACTATTTTTGGAATCTGCAGCTGCTGTCAGAAATCAGCCTAATTTATATAAATATAAGGGGGATCAGAAAGTAATCATTTATTTTTAATAGGTAATTTTTAGCTGATTGTTTTTTCTTAAATAACACATAAATTATTAAATTTGATTTTTACTTAAATATTAGCATTACTTTTCTATTTAAAAAATCTTTTTTTTTTTTTAATTTTAGATTATTATTTTTAATATGGCAGACTTTAAAGTTGAAGAGCACCATTTATATCATTGTATGCTGTTTTTGTTTCACCAAGGAAAGAATGCTACCGAGGCTACCAAAATCATTTGCTCAACTTATGGAGACGTGTTGAAGGTTAACAAATGTTAGTGATGGTTTAGGAGATTTGCAGAAAAAAATTTTGATCTCTCTGATCGTCCTTGATCTGGAAGACCTCTTACTCTAGATGATGATGCTCTTAAGACTCTCGTTCAATTAGATCCAAAACAAACCATACAGGAATTAGCAGAGACACTTAATTCATCACGGTCAACTGTCCAAGAGCACTTACATAAGAGTGGCAAGGTTCTTAAACAGGGTGTATGGGTACCACATGAACTGTCAGAAAACAATAAAGCACAGAGATGGGCGATTTGCAATTCATTGTTGACTAGACAACAAAATGACCCCTTTTCGGAACGAGTCGTAACCGGTGAATGAAAAATGGGTGCAGCGGCTTTCTCCAAATCAAACTCTAATTCCAACACCTAAAGATGGACTTCATCCACAAAAAGTTCTGTTGTGCATTTGGTGGGATATTCATGGAATTATTCATTACGAACTCATGGAACAAGGTAAGACTATCATAGCAGCCACTACTGTGAACAATTAGAGTGACTACATCAAGCATTGTTAATCAAACATCCTGCACTTGTCAATCGAAAAGGGGGAATTTTGCAGCAAGATAATGCAAAACCGCATTTTGCAAGAATGACTCAAGAAAAAATTAGGCAGCTAGGATGGGAACTTCTACCACATCCTCCATATTTGCCGGATATTGCCCCTAGTGACTATCACTTATTCAGGTCCTTAGAACACAGCATAAAAAAAAATAAAACCTTCCGTTCGCAAGATGATGTCCAAAGGAGTTTGATATCGTTTTTTGCCTCCAAAGAAAAAACGTTTTTCAAAAAAAGGAATTCTAAACTCAGTAGATGGTTGGAATAAGGTTATAATTAATGATGGTGATTATAGAATTGAATAATGTTAATTTGTTCTTTAATAAAAATTTATATTAAATATGTAGTTCAAAAAATTGATTACTTTCCGGTCCCCCTTATAAATATGGTTGTATTAAACTTCCCTGAATATGGGGAATGTTAATACTTCGAGATACCAGTTTGCATCCTGGGCTGCCAACAGGTGTCCACAGAGGGTACTCCACCTAGTTAAGACACTAGTCTCTTATCCATGTGTTTCACTTAGTTTTGTGTTTCCTTTGTGTGTGCATTATGTTTGTATTCCCTGACAATATCTCAGTGACTGAGACGAAATATTGCAAGAATTAAATAATATTTTTAATCCTTTCTTAGTGCTGTTTCACTCCATTAAGCCTCTGACTTGAGTTTCTCCCAACATTTATGCCTTAACACACCCATGTTATTTCCTGTAATGAGGATATCATTATTTACAACCTGATCTCTGTGTAAATAGCTATAAAATATCTGCCATTAATAAAATTCTAGATAGCTATTTGCTTGAATAGCCTTCTGATATAAATCAGAATAGGATATAATAAATTTAGTTTAATCCTTTATCCAAGTGTAAGAAAACAAGGTTTGTGCCTGAAGTATCTTCAGGAATGAGGCAATTTGTGATAAAGGTGGACCAAGCTCTCATCACTACTAGTCTTAGTATCCCCCCAATATTTCAAAGCACATCTCCTTGCAGACATGTATAATGCTGTGCATTAAGGGAAGGGCCACTACCCAGACTGGTTTCGACCTTTATTGAGCTCGTCAGTGGGAGGCAGACTCAGAGGTGGTGATACTAAGGTGGAAGCAATAGAGAAGTCATATTTACCTATATGAGTTGCCAAAAGGTGTCTCACCTATTATTCAATTACTCTGGATTTAGAGAAAGATGTTGGAAGTTTGTTATGCATATAAGGTTTTGTACTGTGATTTCTATGGAATGCCGTTTTTAACATACCAAAAAAGTTTATAGTCTATGTTGATTACCCACTCCCATCCCCAACTCTTACATGATTGCAAAATTATGAGAGTGCAAATTGTGTTAAAAAATCCAAACAGTGGTCAATTTCATATTATACTTGGTCTCTTTATGGCTCGATTAGCTTTGCCAGAACATAGTTAGAAATCATGCACAAATACATAATTCAGAAAATGCTTTGTCTTCTAAATTTATTATAGTCTAATCAAGTGGAAAAAAAAAACATCTTTCTCTAAATCCAGAGTAATTTAATAATAAGGAGAGACACCTTTTGGCAACTCGTATAGGTAAACATGACTTCTCCAGTGCTTCCACCTTAGTATCACAACCTCTGGGTCTGCCTTCCACTGACGAGACCTTAATAAAGGTCCAAACCGGTCTGGGTAGTGGCCCTTTTCTTAATGCATAGCATTATACATGTCTGCAAGGAGATGTGCTTTGCATTATGGGAGATACTAAGACAAGTAGTGATGATAGCTTGGTCCACCTTTACCACGAGTTGCCTCAGTCCTGAAGATACTTCAGGTGCAAACTTTGTTTGTTTACACTTTGATATAGGATTAAACTAAGTTTATTATAGTCTAACCAAGTGGGAAAAAACTTCCAACAGAATAGGATAATTGGTCAATATGTTACAAATATTTTTGAAAAAAAGTTATCGATATCCTTAAAAAAAAATTCCAGTTTTCTAGCTCCACTTTAAGAGCGCTTATGTTGTCTTTCTTTTGCACAAGGCAAAATTATTCATTTTAGTGTATTCTCCATTACTAGATTACACCTCAACTTCTCGTGTTCGTATTGTTCATTATTTTGAGATTATGCATGTGATGTACATCCATACCTACCATCCAGATACATTCAGATTTAGGTGCCTATAGCAATTAATAAAGATCTCCATGTAAAATGGCAAGACAAGACACTTCAATGTTGCCCTTCTTTTGAATTTTTGAGATTATTCAAAGAATTCTGTAAACCATTGCATCAACTCTCAGCGCGATTGATTCTATAGTAATTTTTCTCATTTAGGAAATAATTATCACTGAAAAATTTTATTTAATATTCTACTCCTGTAATTTTATTATTATCAGCTCAAGTAATAGAGCTATCACGTTTTAAATTTCAGTTTTGTGCATGAATTGTTATAAATTGTTATATTGTCACTTTTTTGCTGTGATTATAATAGCATTAAACTATAGCAATATAGTATCAAGTTTTCATAAACTTTTCTTTCTTTTTTTTTTTTTTAATCTGTTAAAATTATTTGAATCTTACAAGAACCCACAAGCTTGTAATCTGGATGGATTTCATTAAATTTTTTTATTTGAGTTTCCTACTAAAAATTGCTAAATGATTTCGGTTCTGCTTAAGTTTGACATATTCATTATATCCCCACCCTGAAGCTTTGTATAACATCAGGTGGGAAAAGAAAGGAAATGTCAGGAAGGTTAAGCATATTTATGAAAGCTTATATTAGGTTTTTTCTGAAGGTTTTCTGTGTGATTATGAATCTAGAATTGATTCTGTGGGAAATGTAGTGTTAATGTGTCTCAAACTTTAGCAAAAAACAAAAACAATCCAAACTATCTCTAAGATTCATATCTAAAAAAGAAAAAAAAAGTTCAGAGACATGAGCTGTAACTGTTGTTGCCACTGAAGATGGCCTGTATATTCAAGCTGAATTATATGGCCTTAAATAAAGAGTTGTACTTATCCCTTTTGTTTTTTTGTGTTAATTCAAGAAAACCACTGTCAGTATATTACCATAACACGAAAAAATAACACACAGTCTAATAAAAATGTCAGTTATGTAATGTGTCGAGATTGAATACACTATCAGAATCAGTCAATAATTATATACAATAATAAAAGTGAATAATATCTTAGCACATTTACTAATTTCCTTGGAGAGAGAGAGAGAATGTATGTGCACGCATGCATGTGAAATTAAAAACCGATATAATAAAAAAAAGATATATTCAAAGAAAAATGAAGAGGATGAAGCTATTATGGGTACTGTTGGATTCTGAATAAGGAGAAATTTAAGTTATTAATATTCCTTACAGAATCCAACGTAATCCACCATACCAAAGGCTATACTTGTAAAAAAATTATTTGATATTAATCCCATGATTATAAATTATTATTCATGTAATTGCCTTGAGTTTATTTATTAAATTTTATTAATTTAATGATTAATAAAATTTAATCTAAAAATTAATTTAATCTAAAATATGTGTTAGCAATGATAGGACCTTGTATTGAAATATTATTCTGTTTATTTTGATTATTCCTAATTTAATATTATCAGGAATTGTATATATAAGTTTAATATGCCTTATGTGAATTATAATATTTTGATTTTTTTATTTATCACATACCAGTATGTAAAGGTATAATGTTATGCAATATTTCTGTTTTTATTTTATTTTGTTTGTTACTATGGAGACGGGCTAAAAATAGCTAGCACGTGCATGGATCATGAGATATGGTATTCAACTGAGAGAAGGAATTGACATAAGAGAGTGTAAGAAACAATTTTGGGCGGGAAAAAGAAGGGAGATATATAAGCCGTGAGCAGAGAAAACCGGGGCTCTTCTCTTTTTCAGGACTGACCATTCGGGGACACGAGAGCATGGAGTATAGCACAGACAGACGAGGAGAATACTAGAGGCAGCAAAGTGAATGCAAAGGATTGCTGTATCTAGAACTTTAGTGCTGTAATTGGAATATTTGAGGACCGGGAAAGTAATAGGCAACTGAGAATTCTAAAAGTTTTCTAAAAATTCTAAAAGAATTACTACGTGTTCCATGAGTTTCATGGAAATTTAACAGAGAGCTGAATTGGCCAAATAGTGTTAAAGAAGGAATGAGCATTTTCCTTTATCCAAGTACGTCTATACATGCGAAGTGCGACCATTAATAGTTCAGTTATCATTGAGAAGATTTATTCTAAATAGTGTTGCCATAGTGTGCTAAGTAAATATAGTTATAAAGTGTGCCGATAGTGAAATGGATGAGCAAAGGATTTATCCGGTAAGAACTGTCCAATTTTATGTTACTTCAGTGCAGAGATATATGTGTAATTCCTCCTGTTATTCCCCATATTAACTATAACATTTTTGCTGAAATCAGCCAGAGTATGAAGTATGAAAGTGTATACTCATGAAGCAGTTGCTGCCACCATTAATGTATTGAGACTTTATTGACTGTGTGATAATAGTAAAATTTGTTACTAAGAGATTTTGTGATATTGAACTCTATTAAAAGTTATTTTAATATTGTGAAAGCTATAAATCTGATAGCAGAATGCTCATAGACCTGAATCTGTAAGATGTTGTGACCAGTTAAGCTAAGACATTTTTATTATCTTGTTCTCAGAATTGAGTTTATATATATAATATATAACTCAGAATTAAATGCTTTATTTTGATGATTTTAAAATTGTGTTTGCCAGAATCTCCTTTACTGCGCCGTTCATGAAATTATCGGACCTAGTGGGAGCGTCAAAAATAAGAGATATACTCGGTCAATGTAAGAAATAATATTGATATAAAATTAGTTGATGCTTGGTTTCACTACATTTCATTAGACTAATCTAGATATAGAGTGGTGCAGTCTAAAAATATAAATTTCTCTATATTTAAATTAGTAATCAACCAGCAACTTATAACTTGTTTAAGAACAGAGTTAAAACAAGATGGCGGATCAAAAACAAGGAAGTACGATCCAACAGTACCAATATATACAAGTTCATCAGTATCTTGGATCCGCAGTGGGAATGAGGAAATCTTATTGGCCCATGTTATTAATCATACGTGATTCGTGCTATATGAAGAACCTGTTTATATATTTCTATTCATATTACTACTGAGTTATTCAGCTTTGGGCAACTGTGATTTTGGGATTAGTTTACAATTGCTATTCCAGTTTTATCTTCAAAAAACATAGAGCAAATATTCATTTGCTGTCTCTATCGCTTCCCTAATGCCACCAGCCACTGTGAGCTCTTTAATTTTCTCCAGTCCCACTTTCCCAACAGCAAAGTCATCATTCTAAGAGATTTTAATGTCCACAACACCAACTGGCTCCAGTTGCACAGATCTTGCAAGCAGAGATGTTTAAACATTTGTCATCAACCTTACACAACTTCTTTTTACATGTCATCCAGAATACCAGACAACCCAAACACCCTAGATCTCTTCCTCACCAACGATCCTTCCAAATAAACAGTGAATGTAGTGGGGGGGGGGGCTCTCCCCTAGGTAATTCTGACCACAATCTAGTGCTCATCTCCTCCCCCATGCAACAACACTTACACTGCCACTCACATAACAACAGTATTTTGTATGTGAGTGGTATGTGGGACAGCTTCTGCAACTTCTATGCCTCATTGGACTTGCTTCCGGCCTTCCAATCCAAACATATGCACTGAACTTATCACCAAAGCAATCCTCACCGGCATGGAAACACATTCCCCACACTACTCTTAACTTCTGTTCCCTAACTAAACCCTGGTTCTCCAATAGATGTGCCAAGGCTGTACAAATGAAATATCAAACATACCATAACTGGCTCACATCAAGAACTCCATCCACCTTATACTCAAGCATGAAATAGATGCGGCGGGGGGGGGGGGGGGGGACATCAATGCTTCCAAAACAGAGTTCGAAAGAGCAAAAAGCAGGAAACTAGTAGCCTGTCCAAACGGCAGCCAAGCCTTTTGGTCTCTCACCAAAAAAATTGGTCATAACCTCTGCCCAGCACTATTTCCACCCCTATCATATCTAGATGGCTCTATTGCATCATCACCCACAGAAAAAAACAATCTCCTGGCTTCACACTTTGCTTCCAATGCATGCATAACTGACAATGGTAAATACCCCCTCCCTCCCAACCATTCCAGATACCCAACATACAATGCTCCCTATATCCTTTTGCTGCAAAGAGATAAGAAAAATGCTGTCCATATTAGACACAAAAAAGTCTCCTGGCCCTGATGGGATTCCTTCAGTTGTCCTGAACGTTTGTGCACCAGAACTGACTCCTATCAAAAGTCACCTCTATATACTCTCTTACTCCACTGGTATCCCACAGCCTGGAAATTGGCCTATATTCTACCCATTCCCAAGAAGGGTGACAAATCCCTGCCATCTGACTACTGCCCTATCCCCCTCACCTCAGTCCTGTCTAAAGTAATGGAAAAAAGTCCTCTATTCCCAACTCCTACACTACCTTGAAAGCACCCCACTAATAAATGACCACCAGTATGGATTCTTTCGCTGATGATCAACAGGAGATCTGCTCTCATATGTCACCCATCTCTGGACAAATGCCATGGAGAAGTTTGGTGAATCTGAAATGGTTGCACTTGATATCTCCAAAGCTTTTGACTGTGTCTGGTACAAAGGCTTACTAAGCAAACTACCATTGTTTGGCATGTATCAGGACTTCTGTAGCTGGATGCATGCTGTGTGATGGTGGATGGTTCCTTATCCTCTCATCATTTAATTAATGCCAGGGTTCCATGAGTTTCTGTTCTTTCACCAACCCTCTTCTTGCTGTATATTGATCTACTCCAGTTGACCTCCAACCCAATACAGTTTAGTAGGTGACAGCATATTGCTCTCCTGTCTTTCATTTGATAAACCTTACTCTACACAACTCACCTCAACCTACAGAACATTAACCACCACTGCCTTGAATTCTGATCTCCGTAACCTCGTCAATTTCAATACAGCACAAATCAAGTTCTGCCCTCTGAACAGCTGATAACCTAAATCAAATCGCAAATCTGCTGAGCTATTGAATACTGCGCTCATGTTTGGAGGGGGGGGGGGGGGGGGGCTTAAGAGCTCTCTCAAAATGCTTGACTTAATACAGAGGAGAGCAATTAGACTTATTAATGACTTATCACTTACCAACTTGCTCGTCCAACTTTCGCACAGACGTTTGGTTTCTGCAATATGCGTATTCTATATTTCCATTTCAAATGTTCATCTGATATAGCATCAATAATTCTCCCACTTAGTACTAAGCTCATTGGAACACACCTTCACAGCTCACCTTGAAATCCACAGAACAGGTTTCTTTTCTCCCTCCTTCATCTCTGCTACTCCTGTATTGTGGAACACTCTTCCACCTAATGTGTTTCCCAAGGAATATTATATACTGTCTTTTAAATTATATATTAACAAGTTCCTCTTTAACCAACCCACTACTCATATACAGTGCTAATGTACTCTAGGTTGATCAACCAACCTCTCCTGTATGGGCTCAACATATAATATATATATAGGATGGGAATTTAGTAGTTTGCAGAGTTTTGGATCAGCTTATGTCTCCTGATGGAAGGATGATGATGATAATAATAATATAATTGTGAGGTTGTTTTGATGCAGTGAAAAACTTGAGTTTTATCTTAATCAAAACCTAGAAATTGTGTTAATATCTCTAAGTAACTGAGAAGAGTTATATAATATAACGATATATGAGAATTAAATGGAAAACTGGTATATTTTTTCATTCTCTGTTATCATAAACTGCTGTAGGGAAAAGAAAAAAACATCATTTTATGTATAGTCAGTAGAATACTGTGATTATAGGACTCTTCTTTTGGTTATATTGAGATCCACCGTGCTTGCTATAATGAGTTTTTGTTTATTAATTTGATCATTCTGAAATTTGTTTGATCACATAAATTTGTTTCGTTAAGTTTCTTGTATAACTAAATATTATCAGGAAAGTGAATGTAACTGCTTACCTGCTTTACAGTGATCATCCTTGTAAGTGCTGAGATAAATCGGCAACTTACTTGTCTATATTTCTTGAGATAATACAGCACTGTCTCTGTCATCTGAGAAGATGACATGGACAGTGCTGTTTTGAGTTAGACAGTGTTACAGTTGTCCTTTAGTTTGAAATCCTTGATTTCAAATTCTGTCTGAGATGTAATGAAAAGATTTTCAGTTGTAGGTGAGTTAAACAGTCTCATGCAGAAGTGACAGGTTTTCCTTTTCCAACAGCTCCACAGTTTTCTTCCTGCAGAGTTTATCAATTAGGTTAGAGAATACATGTGATTAACAGGCATAATATATACTGGCCTTCTATGTTCTGTTTAGTTTCCTTTAAAAAACAAATTGTGATGTACAGTAAATGATAACATATAAAAAAACTTAGCTATTAGATTTTACTTTAGATACTAGGTCTCTTTTGCTTCTATACTTTTTCAGATGTTTAATGAGTTATAATAAGCATTCATTATATTTTCTTCAACTATTGTGACCTCTCATTATATTTGCTGTAATATGTTTGATTTTCATTCATCAATAGTAGTTAGGCTGACAGAAGAATAGATTTCCACAGACTGAGAACAAGAAATTATTAGTGGCCAGATAGTATTGTGTGTAATTTTCAAATGTAATGATTATCATTTACATAGCTTATTTATATAGCTTTATTTACATAACTTTATTTATAATAGGCCTGAAGATGTAGAAAAAGCTCTTGAAGTTTCAAAAGACAAATTGTTTTTTGGTTGTAAAATTGAAGTGACTGCTCACGAAGGACTTGATGGAGAAGATAATGATTTCAGACCATTGGAAGCAGAATTAGATGAATATCATCCCAAAGCTACAAGAACTTTATTTATTGGAAATTTAGAAAAGGACATCACTACAGCAGAACTGAGGAAACACTTTGAACAATTTGGGGAAATAATTGTAAGTGTTCTGTAAAGTTTTAAGGATGATGAATAAAGTTTATCATCCTAAAGTTTATAATAATAATAAAGTTTTTTTTTTTTTTTAATTTAGTAATCACCAATGTAAATGTAATGTAAAGCATGATTCATTAAAAAGAAGTAATTCATAAAATTTATCTGTAGATTTACTTATACTAGATGGGCAGATGTTGGCCTGGTTTGCTAAATGCATGGCATTTCTACTCTGTGTGTGTGTGTGGGGGTGGTGATGGGGGGGGGGGGGTTGACTGTAGCATAAATGTTTGTAAATTGTAAATATATTAGACAAACTTCACTGCTCGTTGTGAGTCCACCATTTTGCTTGGTGGAAGCCTGAAATGGCTAAAAGGTTCCATGTTTGATTCATGGAGTAGGATTTCATATCATCTAATCCTTAGCATGTCATCCTTATTAATCCTGCACCCTTATTAGTGGAACACACACGATCAGTTGCCACTATATCAGATTTATGGAGACCAAGGATATTGTTTGCTATAGAAAACTGATTTTACAATGTTCCTGTAAGGTTGGTGATTTTTATTGAATTATTCAGTGTTTTCTTAGGTTAATTGGAGTATCTGGAGATTTTGTGTAGATGTATTAGTGCATTTAGTAACATAATCCCAGAAATACTGTTAGTTAGTCTTAAAAACTTAAAAAGACATCAAAAACTCACCACAACAAGGCAGTGTCTAAAGCACAAGTTAATGCAATTGCCAGTGATGAGAACCTCATTTGTCCCACTGAGTAGAAAGATTGCAACAGTGATGTTGATAATATAACCAAGGATAATCTAACATTGGAAATATTTAGATTAAATTATTAGAAAATCTGGAGAATTGGAAAGAGTGGAGAAACGTTTAAAGAAACTTAGGATAAGAAAAATTATCAAAACAAGAAGAGGCAAGAAAGTACCAACCTTGGTAATAATAATAAGGTAAGTCGTTTAATATATAAGAAATGTAACTTCAGCACACCATGTAAATTGTAGTGGAGCTTGTTTCTTTGTATATATGCGTATACTCCAGATAATGAGATGATAAACTGAAGGTCAAAACGTCAAGTGATTATTTTGGTTTATATTAAATGAAATTTTACTCTAACATGGTGGTAGTTCCATAATTTTTGAAGATGTATAAGAACAAAGAAGTAATATGGTATAGCAATTCAGACATAAAATTTGCATTTGCCAATAGAATCATTAGTTCTATTTTCTCTTGGGACAAAATTAGTAATATAATTATATGTGTTGAATATGCATTGAAGGTAAGAAAAACAGAAAAGAAAACTAAAGTAAAAGAGATAATCCTTCTTGTTGAAACTAATCATTTAAAGTACTGACAAATCTAGTATGAGAGAGGATATATTAGGTCTGTTAGAGCAAGAAAGAGAACTGAGAGAGCAGAAATTGTTGATTTGTTACCGAGATACTACAGTACTGAATTAAGAATGAAATGATAGTAAGTGGTTCAGTGTGCAGGCTATGTAGAAGAAATGGATGTAGGTTTCTTGGATTTGCAGAGTGATTTTGATGGCAGCTTGTATAAGAAGTGATTTTGGCTGCAACTTGTATAAGAAGAATGGCCTGTCCTTCATTTGAATATGGCATCAGGAGACTTGAAAAATTACTTATTGGGGTGAGACCTAATGTAGAGAGGAAGGAAAACTATATTATCATAGGAGAAATGGTGAGGATGAGTGTGTAAGTTCATCTATGGTATGCAAACGTGATGATGATGATATGAATGGCATTGAGCATAGTTATGCATGTAAAGGAGTGGCAATATATGTTTTGGGTTCAGGCCTTTTTAAATATATCTGGGATGGGAAAAGAGAAAGTTGTCAGGATCAAGCAGACTGCAGATCTAAATATGAGAAAAAGCCAGGTGGTAATTTATGTTTATACACAGATGCCAGGAGCATTAGGAACAAAGGAGTTGAGCTTGTTGCTTTATTGAATATGTTGTGGCCTAAGACTGTTGTCATTAGTGAAACCTGCTATCAGAATCAGGTGTTGTAACTAAGTGTAAAAGGTATAGTATTTTTAGGAATAACAGAAGAGATAGGACAGGAGTGGGCAGCACTGCTAATGATATCAGATGACTTGAGTCCGGTTAGGATAGAAAAATGCATGAAAGCAATAATGGTTATAATGTCCCATGTAGCAGTGAGTTTGAAGCTATTTAGTGTGAAGTGGAGATTAATGGAATGAAATATATGATGGAGTGTTGCTACAGAACTAGTGATTCAGTTGCTTGGGACAATGAAATACATTGCCAAATTACCCCAGTGGGTACTAAACAAGTGATCATCATGGGCAACTAAAATTATCTAAACATTGACTGAGTAGAAGAAAAATTTCATGATAAGAATGAAGCTGTTCTTGCAAGACAACTTCTCAAGTAGCATGTGAAAGAATGAACTAATTAAAAGATTAATTAAATTCTAATTAAACTAATTAGAAGAAATAATTAACATTGTAAAGTGAGGGCTTTTGTTCTTTATTTCTACCTCTATTCTATTTTAACTATCTTGTATATGCCTTATACTTGCTCTACTTTACTTTCGTTACTCCTGGCAACTTTACTATGTTAATTATTTAAATTTGATTAACTATGTCTGAACTTAACTTTTACTTTACTTTATTCTGCTTCACTAAGTTAGGACTATAAACTTCTCAAGGTTAGGCTTATAAACTACTTTAACATAAACCTCTCAAGGTTAATCCTGTCTTGTGACCAATTTTAGTCCCCCCCTGCTATTAAACAAACTTTGTGTTATAAGTAAGTCTAATGTGTGCAGTTCCTGACTCTCGCACAAAAAATCAAATTAGAAATTTAATCGATTTTTTCAACTGTGCCACCTCATTTGATTAAATATTGTTTAGAAAATAGGGTGATGAAAGCAGGAATTTATCACAAAATATCTATACTAATTCTCTATATGCAAGTCGTGACTCGTATTTTATTACTCCTGCAGATTCGCTAATTTTTTTCGAGATATTCCATTGGCTAAGGAATAAAACCAGGTAATTACAAAACATTTATTTTTGATCTAGTGCAATAGGTACAGAGCACAGAATACTCACTGAGATTATTTCACTCAAAAGTTTTAACACACCAAAATTTGCAATTCTAGCAACAGAACGTACTGTGCATTCACTACCAAAAGAAACTCATTATACATTAACATAAAGATGTCTCCTATGACACAACTATGCACATATATGCTTACAAGCTAACATAATTCTTCCTATCACATATAAGCTTACAAGTTAACATTATTCTTCCTATAAGAATCTGCAACATTATATTCTTCCAGCCACATACAGTACTTATTTAACGCTATTCCCGATTTTTTTACATACACTCTCTTAAACTAAACATACTTAACAACACATAATCTTCCCTCAACTTATAATCAAGTTACCTACTGTTTACAAATAATTTTTTGCAATCACACACGATTCTGAGGTACATTCTCTTGGCAAAATACAATTTAAATTATTGCTTACTTATAACTACCACGAGTGGAAAGTCCAGTTAGCTCACAGCAAACTACATCAAGACCAGAGCGTCTTCCGTCTGGTCATTCTTTATGCTGCTTGGACTGCATTGGCAGTTTCCCGTAGAATTTTCCTCCGTCAAACTTGCTGGGGGGTTCTACCGTAGCTACCCAGAGCCTAGAGAGAGAGAGGGCTGGCAGTGGAAAGACACGAGGCTTCGGCGGTGGGAAGAACAAGCCTCCTGGACGAAGGGAAGGAGCCCCAAGGAAGTCGAAAGTAAAAAAGCCTAAAAAGTCCCGAGCCAAGAGCCGCATTCCCTTTTATGCAGATTTTCAGCCCTTTGTTCTCAATGATGAACTTACTGGGATTAGCCAGTAGCAAAATGACGTCAGTACTGGTCATTCGACCATACGATCTTTGGATGGTTTAATCCCTATTAAGCTGTACTAACAGGTCAAATGTATGTGCATTCTTACAGGAAATTTTTTTTTTACATCTTATTGAGTACATTTTTCTTTCATAATTACAAATAAAAAACTGGAAAATCTATAGCAAAAAATTTACGAAGTTTAATTTCTCACGAGAGATTTTACAGTAGCCTGTAAACCCTAGGAGGCTATATATGAGAAAATTGATGATACACAACAATGGTCCAAGGACCCTTATAGTACACCACTCGTCACCTTAAATATGGCTGTCCTCCCCCCAATATACCAATTCTATTACCTGTCAGTCAGTAGATGGGCAATGAAAAATAGGGTGCAGTACTTGACACTGTGAGAGTGGTTACTGAATGCTATAGTCTGTATAGCTTTCATTCTCATAGTTTGGTAAACTTGTTGGCTGTGAGTTTGAATTCTGCCTTTGGCACAATGTTTGTTATTGCCTTTAAGAGGGAGGTGAATTTCATTGTCCAGAGTGAGACTTAACCCCCCCCCACCTTTTGATGGGGAGGGGGGGGTTAAGATGACAGGTAATAGAATTGTTTATTGGTGGAAAGAAAATTCAGTATATCAAACTGATTACTCTAACATTATGGTCCCTTTGAATTTGCTAAAGTGAGAGCTGATGGATCTCTGGTTCACTAATCTGCTCACTTAGAACTTAGTTCATTTGAGCACCTATCAAATGAGACATTCTTTTCTTGAAATAGGCTCTGCTATAGTCCATTTTGGCAAAGTAGTTTATGGTGAGGCTATTCCGATGGTCATGACAATAAGATATGAAGTATTAAATGCTTCAAGTTTTAAATGGGTTTTTCAGCTCAGTATTTCATGCTTTATCCAGTTAAAAATATCATAATTATAATTACTTATCAGTTGCCAATAGCTGAGAGACACAGTACATGTCAGAAGTGCAGAATTTCTGTGGTAGACCTCTCCTTCTTTAACACACATTCTTTCCACTCCTGTGAAATCTTCCCTGTTCTGAGACTCAAATTATATATAGCCTGATCAAAGGAATAGCCAGTTCAGCTAAACATTCGTTTAGCATGGATACTAAACGAATTCATCACATCAGTCTCTATTGCCGAATTCTTATTCATTTTGTGCAACTGCTCTAATAGCTTCTCTTCATACACCTGAGTTTCTTCAGAAAGAGGTAGCAGTGAATTCAATGTTGCATGAACCAGGTTGATAGCTTTTAGCAAAAGCAATCATTAGTTGAACAACCTCTTCTGCATCTGTCACCCTCACATCATCTGCATTCAGAAGAGTTATTCTTTTATATTATTTTCTTTTACTTGCAATTTAAATTTATTTAAAAATTTTAATAATCTGATGAAATTTTTCTCCAGTAAATTTATACATTTCAGAGTTTATCCAATCTTCTCCTGCTGATTTACCATGTTTTATTTTACTTAGGTTGTAATTCTTTCATTGTTATTACAGTTGAAGTTGACCCTAGAACAACATGGGTACCCCCCATGAAGGGTCTTTCAGAGATGTTCTCTGCAGTTAGCAATGTTTTCAAAATGGTTGAAAACATGTTGAACGCTACTTATTAGTAGAAAGGAAAATACATGATGTGTTTGCTTGCTATAAACAAATTTATGATGAAAAGAAGAAGAGGAATAAGCAAAACAGATTGGACATTTTCATCAAAAAACAAAGGTTACACCAGAAGAGCTGCAGCCTGGTCATAGGGAAGATAATGAAGATGTGATTGTGGAGGAAGATTTTAGTGATTATGCTTCTGTTTTATAGTGGTAATAACGCACAGAACAGTTTTATAATAAGGTTTAAAAATTAAAATGACAGTATACTTATTACTGTTAAGTCCCTAACCCCTATAACTATGTTGATTTAATGTATCGACTTATGCCCTACCTGATGGAACGGAACTCCGTCGCAAGTCGAGGGATGACTGTACTTGGTTTACCTTTATCCAAATGTAAGCAAATTGCATTATGGGATACTAAGGCAAGTGATGTGAAGTCATTAGCCTCTATATACGAGTTGCCCTGTCCTGATTATATTTCAGGTGCAAACTTTGTTTGCTTACACTTGGATAAAGGATTAAACCAAGTATATAATTTCTTGGTATCTTTAATTTAAAGTAGCAGTATCTCACTGTGCAAGATATTATATAGTCATTTCCACATATTATAATCTCATAAGAACTGAAGAGATAGTTTGTTATAGCGAATAGTCTCCTCTACCATATTTTATTAAAAATACAGGTAAACCTCGTATAACACGGATGTTAGGTATGTAAATCGCGTTATGTGAGACTCGGATCACATAGAAAAAGTAGGGTTATGTTCCGAAATCGTTTTTTTTTTTAATTATATAAACAACAATGACATATCCAACAAAAAATATTTTATTTAATTCAGGTAATTCATGTAAGTTAAGAAAACATAAACTATGAAACAAAATACATAGTATAAACTTATAAAAATACAAATTGTATGTAAACTTCATTGCACATAATGCATAAATGTTTAGGCAAAATAAAATAAAGTGCATAACTTAATCGGAATCATTGTCTTCATAACGAACATGTCTTGGATGTTCTTTATTTACGAGTGGCCAGACGTCGTCATCTCTTGAAATCTCTTGGACATCATTTGTATAATTCTCATTGCATACTTCGGCTGGTTTAGTTATCAAGAAGTCAGTAATAAGACCTTCCTTACCACGATGCTGCAATTTTTTATTAAGCTCCATATTTTTATTATTTTTTATTTTTTTCATATTTTTGTTTTTTATTTATTTCATTTCATATTTTTTATTAAGCTCCATAGTTTTATTTAACTCCATATTTATTAAATTCATAATATGGAGCTAAACAAATATCCAATTTTCTCGTGAATTTTCCGGAGTGCTCCATTGAAGGATTATTATCCGTAAAATAACTTCCTAACTTTCTTTCCAAGTTCAATCCTTCTGTTAATTTCTTTGAACTGAATTATTCTTTAATGGATTCATCACAATCAAAATCTTCAGCAGAACTTTCCCTGCCATTTGGTTCGACATTATCTATTAATTGTATCAGTTCCTCCTATTTTAAATCTATTTCCCCATTAATTAATTCACTAAATTCGTTTTCAACGATATCGCAAAAAACCCTCTATGTGGCCATTAGTATAAAAATAAAATTTTTACATAAAAAAAGCATTACTTATTGTATGTAACTCACAAGAAAATAAAGTGCTCAGCTTGAGATTAACACACTTATGATTTTTAATGCACTTTCCTGCCAGAAAACGAAGACAATTTTCAACAATAAGCATTTATGTGGTTAACAATTGACGTACATGCATGCTAAAGGGTATTTCCTCCAATATAAATTCACTACTTATAACTACATACGCGATACGGGCAGATGCAAATATAATGAAGATAAAATTTGATTTTTAAGTTACGCGTTCAAAAATATATGAAAGCGTAAAGGGTTACTACAGTTTGTAGACTGTCTTATATCGAAACTGCATTCAACAAGGGTTACTACAATTTGTAGACAGTGTTATATCGAAACCGCGTTGTATAAGTATCATGTTATAACGAGGGTTACCTGTAATATCATTTGCTGTTGGACTTTGGACGGAATTTTCAGTAGTTCATTATGTAATTGTTGCTATAATGGTATTTGCTGTAGTGATGATCGACTATACGTAGGTCACTGAAATTAAAATTTTATTAATTTTCTCTTCATTTAAAGTTTATCTTGTTTCATTTACAATATTTCAGTATATCACCCCCCCCCCCCCCCCTTTTTTTTTTTTTTTTTTGTAAGAGCCCATTCTATTTAATGCTTATTCGAATCTGAATTTTTTTTTTTTTTTTTTACCCATTTGTTTATTTATTATAATTGATAATTTTCATATTCTGTTCTAGTTTCACATGTTAGAAATATTAATCTAGATTTACGGATTATCACTTTTGTTTTCTTTTCTTTGTAAGTTCTTTATTGTTTCCATATTTTTGAATTTAAATATAATGATATTCTATTAGTTTTTAAAGATTGCTCTTTTACTTCTGTCAAGTTTCACTTAATTATTTATTCCAAATTATTTTAATTTACATGTTATTGATTATTTTGCATTGTTTTTGCTCTCTCTGTTAATATTTCCAAATTAAAATTATGGCATATCTGTTGTGGCTTTAAATAATTGTCTTTGGACAGTCATTTTAATATCTTGCAAGTAATACCGTATCATCTGCACACATTCAGCCAAATTAGATTTCCTTTAGGATTCTATTTAATTTAATAACAATAAAAAAAAAAATTAAAAAAAAATCATCTCACATATAATTACATTCAGTAAAGGGGAACATAAATTTTATCATCTCTATCCTTATACAGAGTCTGTCAAAAAAAAAAAATATATATATATACACTTTAACAGATGTCATCTATGGACTTTTTTCAAAGTTGGATCAAATCACGGTAGTGATGTGTAGTATAATGTCTCTCGAAAGATGTGGTTACTCACATGAATACTAGCATCAACACGTGACCAGTAGGACAGTCAAACAAAATGGCAGAGACATGATTGTCGTTCATTCGAGGAACGCAAGAGCATTTTAAAGTGGTATTTCAAATTTGAGAATGTTGTTGAAGATCAATGGCAATGGCGGCATGAGTTTGCAACACAACCTCCAACACACCTGAAAAAATGCACGTATTCATGATAAGTTTGAGACCAATGGTAACATGTGTGATGTGCACAAGGGCAGATCCGGGAGGCCTCACACAGCAACAAGTCCTTCTTCCTCAGCTATGATGTTGAAACAGTTGGACCTAGACATGCTACGCACATCCATTTTATTTGCCATTCATGCACTTTATGGGAATGATCAATTTCTCTTCCAACAAGATGGTGCACCACCACACTTCCACTGAGACGTGAGAGCTTACCTTGATGAAAGTTTGCAGGGACAATGGCTAGGACAAAAGAGTGTTGAGTTCCTCCCCATGTTCATCCTTGGACTTCTATCTATGTAGTGTATTGCTGAAAACCAGCTACACTGGTGGTCCTTCGGAAAGAAATTGAAACGGCATGCACAGCAATCCCACTGGATGCTAATGGGAACCACTTTGAGCACCTCGTGTAAATGTAGAAGTCAAAGGTAACTTGTATTTATCCCTTGATGTCTGTATAAATTTAGCATTACAATTTTTACTGATGTGTATACATTTTTTGACTAACTCTGTATGCAAGGAGATGTGCTTTGCATTATGGGAGATACTAAGACAAGCATAGTCATTGCCAGATTAGATCGAGCCCTGAGGCAAACAATTAAATATCGCCCCTGATGGACTATAAGACAAAAATATAAGTAATCTCCAATTGCTATTTTGTTTTTATTACAAGAGAAACATTGATGTAAAATGATTAGATAATAATATTAATTAAATGTTTGCTCTTTGGGGATATTGCACAATAGAACTATTTATAAACTCTTCTAAATTTCAGTTATAAGCTATGTCCGCCTCTATCGATATAGTTGCTAGGCCAAGCAATCTTTCTTGGGTTGCTGCTGTTCACAAATAATTTTTAATCAGTTTAAGCTTTGAAAAACTTCTTTCTGCACTTGCTACGCTAACAGAAATTGTTGGTATGGCGATGGTGCCTACCGCAATATGGTTGAACGAGCGCCATTATTAAACCGTGCCGTGAGGCAGGCAGCCTCTATGCTACACCCTGTCGATGGTACTGAAGACAAGTAGTGATGAGAGTTTGGTCCACCTTTACCACGAGTTGCCTCAGTCCTGAAGATACTTCAGCTGTAAACTTTATTTGCTTACACTTGGATAAAGGATTAAACTAAATTTATTATATCTAACCAAGTGGGAAAAAACTTCCAACATCTTTCTCTAAATCCAGAGTAATTTAATAATAAGGTGAGACACCTTTTGGCAACTCGTATAGGTAAATATGACTTCTCCATCGCTTCCATTTAGTATCACCACCTCTGGGTCTGACTCCCACTGACGAGACCTCAGTAAAGGTCAAAATTGGTATGGATAGTGGCACTTCCCTTAATGCATAGCATTATACATGTCTGCAAGGAGATGTGCCTTGCATTATGGGAGATACTAAAGAGTAGGAGTGATGAGAGCTTGGTCCACCTTTACCATGAGTTGCCTCAGTCTTGAAGATACTTCAGGCACAAACTCTGTTTGCTTACACTTGGATCAAGGGTTAAACTAAATTTAAAAAACTGAATATAAACCTCTGTTTATATTCAGTTTTTTGTTTGTGTATATACATGCAAATCTCAACTTATGAACATAATCTGTTCCTTGAAATGTGTTTGTAAGTTGTATGTATTTTTTCCTAAGATATATTAATGTTCAACTTATTAATGTGTCGGTGAATTTTGGGCATCGTAAAATGTTTGTAAGTCTGGGGTTTTATATTTGTTAAACGCATTGGGTTAACAGTTTATTAGTCCATGTCATGTTCCTAAGTACAAATTTTTTGTATCTTGATCATTCGTAAGTAGAGGTTAGCTTCATTTCAGTTCTTCCATTCAGGTAATTTCAGTAATGTGTGGTGTATATTTCTTAGTGCTGCTTATAAAACATTCTGTGATTGATTTTATCACAAGTCTGTACTAGCTCAATGAAGCCTTTAATTATTGGCTTATTGAATGATATGTTGATTTTTTTATTGTTTTATTTAAAAAAAAAAAATTGAATATCGTTATGTGATCCCCCCCCCCCCCCCTTACAGAATTCTTGTTTGCAATCATAAGTAATTGTGATTCCATTTCCTCTTAATAATTTTGTGTGTGTATTTTTGAGGTCCAATATAGTAAATTTATTTTTCAATAATTTTTGTGTTCACATTTTTATTAAAAAAAATTGGCATTGTGATGCTTATCCTCCATTCACTGTGAATTTGTTTTTTCTTAAAGATTAATTTAATTATTCTTGTGCATTCAGTCATTTCTTTACCTCTTTACATCATTTTCTGTTTTGATTTTGAGATTCTGTATTTATTGTCTATTATTTATTTCATATTATCCTGTACTTTTTTCCCCCCTTGTGCTATACATAAAAAGTCATATCCCGATCGTTATAATAACCTTCCTGAAGTTCTTACTTTGTTAGTATGTCTTCTTATTTTATTGTTTAATTACTTTTGTATTCTTTCTATTTTGACTTATACATAGAAAGAATTAGTCTTATCTTGTAAATATTTATTTTCAAGATGATAATAATTACTAAATAAATTTATTTAGATAATAAATTTCTATCATTATTTTGCCTTGGTTGTTATGGCATCTTCGTGAACTGAACACTAAGATTACAACTAAGCACATACTAGCAGTAAGGCAAACAAAGAGTGTGAAAAGCAGGAACTTATAGTCCTAACAGGTGTCCTCTAGGGTGCAGTGATGGAAATTTGCTGAAGGTCTCAAAATAATTCTGTCCCAAATTTTAGGTAAAGGGAAGCAGCCAAATTTGTTGTTTCGGTGATTGCTGTAATGCTGTGGCAGATTCTAGAAATAATCTCTCCAATTTGTACCTGTTCCTATATAAAAGGGAGATGTTTTCTATTGGATATGATTATTCATATTCCTCTCATTTTTCATTGGCAGGCTTTTTTTTTTCCTTTTAAAAATAGATGAATGAATTATCCTTCATCCACTGACCCTATCTCCATTAATTTTTTTCTAAACTTGGGTTACTCTGAACTGTGTTTCTGGATTTTGTTGTTTGTTGAAGGATATTATTTGTGCTAGAACAGCTTTCTCTGAACACATGTTCAGTGTTGATGGCAGCAAGATAGGAATTTTGTTCTTTTGGCATCGTGGTTTCTGTTTTTGAATAATTTATTTCAAATCCTACCAGTTTGTTTCTGTTGTTCAGTTCATTTGCTGTCTCCTTCATTTGAGTGTGGTTTATTGAGAAGACGACACTGTTATTATCAAATTGAAGATTGCTTAATTTCTTTCCTAAGATGTAAGCTTATATTATATCTTTGTTGATCCATTCAAGTTTTCGGAACATGTGTTCAATTGGATCTGTAAAATGTTTAGAAAGTATTATTGGGTCACTTTTAAATTAAACATACCAAGAAATTATATTCTTGGTTTCATCCGTTATATTTTCTGTAAGCAAACAAAGTTTTTCGTGAAGTAATTTCCCAGCTGGGCTAAATGTATATAGAGGCTAGTGACTTCTCATCAATTGCCTTAGTATCCTATAATGCAATTCACATATCCTTACGGACATGTATAATGCTCTGCGTAATGGGAGGGGTCACTATCCAGACCAGTTTCGATATTTATTGAAGTGAAAATGTAAAGGGGTGCTCCTAACTGAAAATAAAAAAGATTGTCAAAACCTACTAGAAGAGATGCTGAAACAAAGTGAAAAATATGGACCTAATTTCAGTTTCAAAAAAACCAAAACCATGCTGGTAGCAAGAGAAAAAGGGAAAATACCCAAAATAAATATTAAGATCAGAGGAAATACCTTAGATCAAGTAGAGTTATATAGTGCAAGAGAGCCTTATTAGGAGAAAGAAAAGAAGATAGATAGATAGATAGTTAGTATGAGAGATAGAGAAAAGGCCTCAGTTCTTTTATATCATCATATAGCCAAAGGCTATCAGTTTTCCTTTTTCAATAATCTCATATATACGAACAACTAAAAGACCAATTGAAACTAAAGTGCAAAGATAATTGATATGTAGGTGGTTAGCATTAACTGAGTTAACTGCCTTGAGTTGGCTTTCTCTTCCTGGGATTGCCCTCCAGTCATCCCTGCAATTGACCACATTAAATTAAAAGGATGGAACTATTTAAAAAAACATCTCATAGCTAAAATAAACAGAAATTTTATCTTCCCCTGGTGAATATTGCATAATGTGAGTGGTCTACACCATCTAGCCAAATATTCCTTTTTTTATAATGGACACAATGCCAGTGCCAGAGTGTTGTAGCAGTCTTAGAGTTAAAAGTTAAACACAAGAGAGAACTTACTCCAGACAGGGGAATATGAAAACTCAGGTAGTACAGGAGAAGTTCTGCACATGTGTGATTGGTCTGCAATATTTTATGGATTTTTAAAGCTGCATTGCTTGAATAGCAGAATTTTAAGGTCGGAAGTCCAAATTCCCAATGTTTCTTAGATAGCTGAAGAAATTCCTTTTTAACTCCTTGGTATTGGCTGGATCAGAAAAATTGCACAGGCTTACTATACAGGGTGATTCAAAAAGATGGACTCAATTTTGTAAGTCTATACATCAAACATAGAACTAGTGATAAATATGATGTAAAGTATATTTGATTATACTTGCAATAAAGTTTATAGATGTTCAATGTGCCCCCCCTCCAGCCGCATGGATAATATCAAGACAGTAGCTGAATTCTTCTCACATTCTCCACCGATACACCCAGTCTGCCTGAGCTTTTTCCCTTACACAGACAGCATGTTTGCTCAAATTGATAATTCCAACGACAAATGCTCTTCCTCGTTGGAGGTTTAATGTTGAAACAACGATGAAATGCATGCTGCACTGCAGATGCCCACTTGGTTTTAATGAGCTCACGAACGCAAAAAATTTTGTGCTGCATAGTAGTCATTTTGCTCACAACTGACTCTTCTGCATGACTGTGCACTAGGCAAGCGCTCTAGCAATAGTATTTCAAACTCTAGTGCCTCCTCTTTCAAATGTTATGTAGATCATTCACATGCGATGTATAGTTCAGGAAATATAGCCGTACCAAATTGAGTCCATCTTTTTGAATTACCCTGTATAATTGCTTTCTTCAACTTCTGTGATGTGATGTCTGTAATATTTATTATGTACAACTGAACAGGAAAGATTATGGTTTTGAGTACTATGGCTTTAGAAGCAAAGGAAAGTGGCCCTATTTTCCAGTCTTCTGAGGTTTCAAAGTTCTTGTATATAAGTTCTTGAACCGGTAATATTAGTTAAGTGGAGAAGGGAATTCCAAATATAATGAGAGGACTGCCTCCAAGATCCCATTTTCCAAAAACTTTTAATTTTGTCTTGTCTGCTTTAGTAGTTAATCCACTGATCTTGCTGAATTTTTCCAAAATAACAAAAAATATATATATGGAATCATTATCTTTCAAAGTGCCCACTACATCATCGGCATATGCCAATTCCCTATTTTCCTTCATAGTTGAAGAAACTGTTAATCCTTGCACAGCATGTGTATTGTTGACTTCCTATAAGAAAGGTTCAAGAACCAATGAAAGGAGCAATGGACCAGGAGGCAACCTTGTTTGACTCGTTTTCAAATTTTGACCATTTTGAACCCTTTAACTAGGAGACAGATAGTTGAATTGGCATAGACTCCTTTGATAATGGATAGCAGCTTTTTACCCACACCAATTTGCTGGAGGATGGGGAACAGAAAGGGACGCTGGACATTATCAAATGCTTTTGAGTAAGGTCTACTGATATCATTGCCATCTGCTGCTTTTTTGTATTAACTAATAACTAATAAAGAACTAGGCCTCCAGCTGCTGATTAAGGTGTGATCTCTATTAAGTTTTGGAATGAAGACAAGCATGGCTTGCTAGAAATTCACTTGGTATGTGTCCTAAACAGAGAAAATAATTAAATTGTATAACTAGAATGGGAAGAATAAAATCCTAGGCCTTGCAGTAAAGTTCTATCCCTAGACCATCATATGCTGGGGATTTTTTTGTCTGGCATTCTTTATAGGCTGTGATAATTTCAGATGCTGTAATGGGTCTGTCAAGCATATCTTGGATATGAACAGGAAAGCCATTAATGTTCCAAGAGTTATACTTTTCCACAGTACTGTTATCTTCAAACAGATTTTTGTAGTGTTTTTGAAAGTAGTCAAGGATGTCTTGAGTGGTGAACATGTCTTCACCATCAATGCAGATTTGAGAGAAAGTTTTTTCTTTGTGGAATTTAGTGGATTGTCTATTGAAGAATGCAGCTGAAGGGTTATCTGCTAAGTTCTGCTGCATTCTTATTTTAAAATTTCTTTCTTCTACTTGTTTCTTCCTTTCAACTTCTATCTCTATATTAATGTTTAATGATGTTGCTACATTCTATACCATTGCTTTGGTTTGGTATGAATCAGCTTCTCTTTTTATACTGGTCTTTCAACTTTTTTTCTTTTGAGGAATGTCCATTCCTTTCCTCATTCCAGCATATTCATTCTGCCTTACTGTATGTTTGAATTTTAACCACATATTCCAATTTGAACAGAGAGTCTGGAATTTGGTTTAAAAAGATCAGTGGAAAATTCGGTGGAATTTTTCATGGTCCAGAATTGATCTCTGCTTGTTCAATGCGGTGGAACGTAAGCAGAACTGGATTATGATCTGGCATGTTGGTGTCAATGTTTTATCTGAATTATCCTGTTTATAAGGAAAGAAGAGATATAAATTTGATCAATACGAGTACCAATACATTGATTCATGTATATGTATGCCTGAAGATTAGGATTGCAATCTTCCTTATGTTTACTAGTTGAGCATTGTCGAGACATGTCTTTAACTGTGCATATTCCACTTTTTCACTCCTGAGGTGTCCTCCAATTTTCTTTAATGTGGGGTTTTCAATACAATTCCAGTCTCCAACTGCTGTGATGGTAGTGGGCAGCATATAAATATGGCTCCAATTCCTGGAAGAATTTTTGTCTAACTGTTCCATTGCATGGAGCATAAACATTTATTAACCTTATTACACATCCACAGTATATCCAGTCTGTTGTCAAATTCTCCCTTCTGCATCTCTTTGGATATTACAGCATGACCCAAATTTTCTCTGTCCGTGATATTTTCAACATTCTTCTGATGGTCCACATTTCGAAAGCTTCTAACTTTTTTTTCTCTGCTTCTTTATTTAGAGTCCAAGTTGCACTGTTGTAGAGATGGCATGACCAGATATAGCACTTTATTAATCTTTTTCTTGTGTCTATATTAATGTCTCTGGCTGTTGAACAGTTTTCATATCAATAAAGACTTTTTCTTCCTATCTCTCTCTCTCTCTCTCTCTCTCTCTCTCTCTCTTCTTTTTAGTTCTTTAAAGGAATTTCCCCTCTCTATAAACATTTGTCCCAAATATATAAAAAACAGAACCTACTCCAGCCCTGTTATTTTCTTATTGGAGCCAAGGCTCCAATAAGAAACAAGTGTATATCTATCTGGTCAAGTTTTTATATCTTTATATCTGCAAAAGTATGTTTCTTGGAGAAACAAAAACCTGATATTATGGCATAGCATAAGTTTCCATATAGTTTCTTATTTAATTTGCCTGTGGAATTCTCATACATTTAATGAGGCAATGCAGAAAGGAAATGCTAGTGAGGTGTCCGTAAGTCTTTAACTTCTGGATTTTGGATGAGCCTGATGAGGTCTTCAATCTGTGATGGAGCAGTTGTGTAGCCTGCATCTTGTAAACTGTTTTCAGTTTTTTTACAGTTGCTTTCCATTATTTCAATTTCATGCCTATCATTCTTGACTTGGAAGCTAGTTATTTTCTCTTCATGTAGATGATAACTGTACTAAGAAAAGTTTGAATCAGTAAATGTTATTATTTTTTCTTTAATTGTATCTCTTGCTTTTCCTTTATTAGCATGAGATAGTTCTTCATACTCCATAAACTCTTCTGAGCCTGAAAGTCTTCATTTGACGATCTGCAACCTTCTCCATCTTTACAGTTTTTATTACTTCTTTTAGATGTAGTTCCTGTTTTTTTTAACACATCATTTAATTTTTTTGTTTATCTGCAATTTTTTTTTATCAATTCATCTTTCCTTTTTGATGAGCTTGTCTGCATATTAAGTTCTTTCAGTTATTAAATTAAATTAAATTAAATAGCCGTTTGTTTTTTTTATTCTTTTAGTTGTCTTACTTGCTTTTCTGTTTTTTCCCCATTTTCTCCTTGTAGAAAAGTTTCATGTTTTTGCATTTTGTCTTGTATCTGTTCAGTTGTTAAACTAGTTTCAACTGAAGTTGTTCCATCCATACGTGACTCGGAAAGTGGTTCCTGCAGTTATGGAATTTTAGGGCTGATTTAGTTGTGTACGTTTTGTGATTTTATCAAGTGTAGTTTGTTTAAAAGTGAATTGGAAAAACTATTCATTATGACTCTCTGATATATATATACGGTGTTCTAATAGACTCTACCGGTACTCCCACTCTTTTAGCAAAAGTTCTAAAAGAACAGGTGTTAATGTAGTGTTCAGAACTTTGCCTTTCTCACAAGGTTTGAGACACTGATTAGTGATATGTATGATCTCCATGCAGTTGAAACATATAGATTTGGGGTAGTTACCACAAAGTAATTATATGAACCACAATGTAGGCACTGCCTTTGTACTCTGGGATAGTTTAACATAACTCGGGTTGTACCAATGTTGACAAAATTTGGTATGGGTGTCCTTCATATCCATTGCGAAGGTTAAATGATCAGAAAACCAGTTTGGATCATTACCTGATGAACATGTGTTTCTAATTTTACCACATTTTGAGAATAACTGTATATGAATTTCATTATGCTGCCTTCGAAAGTAAAACCCTGTAATAGTTTTTCCCTTGTTTCCACGTCTTTAAACTACAATTAATACAATCTTTAACTACATCTGACTAGCACCAACCACCTCTTTTGAAACCTTAGTCATCTTCTTCAATTCCTAGAGTCCTCACGCTTGGAGGAATTGGTACCATTATCTCAGGTGGTAAGAAAAGGCTAAAACCTCTGTGTTTGATAGTAAGGAAAAAAAAAAAAATCATAAGACCAAGAAATAAATAATCTCATGATATAGAAATAATTCTATTTGAGCTACTATAAAATTGCAGCCATGATACTGCTAAAAGTAATCCCCTAATGCAGCTATTAATTGCAAGCAATATTTAGTTTAAAAAAAAAAAAACTAAAGCACTTATCTTGCCAAAATCTGAGATGTCAGTGGGAGCCCAGTTGGAGCCAGGCCCAGAAGTGATACCAAGACTGTCAACTGTTAACTTTTATGGCAAGATGGATGACAATCCCTTGGATTTTTATCCCTTCATCCTTTTTTTTACCCTTTTATCACCTAAGGAGTTGATTAAATGAAGAAAAGATTATTGAGCACCCGCCTCGCCCAATTTAGGACGGTGTGATAGCGCCACGGATGTAGGGTATGGTGATGGCATTTTTAAATTCTTGTTGATGAGAGGGACGGGGAATGGGGGAGGAATTGATTATTTTTTTGATGCTGTGTTCGCTGTAGCCATTGGAGAGGAAAGTTCTGTGTATGTGGTTAAGCTCAGTAGTGAGGGCGGTTCCACTGGAACAAATAAAAATGCCATCACCATACCCTACATCCGTGGCACTTCAGAAACAATAGCCAAGATACTAAAAAAGTATAACCTACACACAGCATATAAGCCCTACCGCAAACTGGCTACCCTTATCCGTTCTACGAAAGATCAGCTCCCTCCTCTCTCTCTGCCTGGAGTTTACAAAGTACCCTGTTCCTGTAAGTTTGCGTACTTTGGACAGACAGGCAGATCAGCATCCATCCGCCTGGAGGAACACAAGTCGTACATCGTTAAACACAACTATGGCCATTCAGACTTGGCTGACCATGTTTTGGACACCACCCACAGAGTATCATGGAAGAAAACCACCATGCTCCACCACAGCAAATTCAAGAAAGAGAGACTTTTATTAGAAGCAGCAGCAGCTCTCAAAAACCAACCAAATCTTAACAAATACGGTTGCATTAAGCTTCCGAAGATTTGGGAAACAGTCATCACCAGAGGTTCCACCTTACATTCCAGGCCACCTACAACTGCCCTTAGAGGGCGCTCACCTAGATAGGACTTTATTGTCACCCACGTGATTGGGCTTAGTATTGTAAGTTTTTGTGTGCATGTTACATTAATTGTCTTTGTAATCCCCGTAGATGTCCTAGTGACTAGGACGAAATATAGGAAGTATTAAATTCTATTTTAATTCTTTTTGAGTGTTGTAAAAAATCCATTAAACCTCCAACATAATGTCCTCACAGCACTTAAGCCTCTACACAAGTCTTCTGATGTTATCATTTCCACTAGGTCTCTGATAACAACATTTAAGTTTTTCTTGCTCTTTAGCTGAAATGTATGGTATGGAATTTCCAGTTTGTCCATGAGTTTAGTAAGCCGACAGTAGTCCGAAGCTCCTTCAGGTTAAATACGGACTCCTTCTCTGGACTTTTTAGCTGAAGTAAACTTAATTTCGGAGTTCCTTATGACCGCCACAACTGTCGACCATTGCTCTTTAGCTCGTAGAAGCGCGAGAGAACACAGTAGCGCAGATCAAAGAGCGAGTCCCCGTGGGACTCGCTCTTTGATCTGTGCTGCAGTGTCCATCGGTGCTTCGGGCTCTACAGCTGGAGCCTCTTTCCGTCACTTTTTTCTGCTGACTACCTGGTAGTCATCAGGGGTCTTCCAAGGACTGTGCATCAACTGTTGAGACATTATCAATGCTGTTATCTTGAGAAGTGCTGGGGAGAGAGTCAGAGGGCTGATATTCCTCTCATTCAACCGCTGGGATCTTATGGAGCTCTACTCTGCCCGGCCATTTGGTACGTAGCAATATTCCAACTTTTCTGAATACTGCGAGCAGTTGTTTAGAGAGTCTAGGTCTTCGAACGGAAGGTCCATGTCTAGGCTTCTCCTATGATTTAAGGGGGGGGGGTTGTGTGGTTCAGGACCTGCCTTGTCCCTTCTTATCACCAAGTGTAGACCGACAGTCAAAATCTCCTTCTAGAGGCGGAAGACTACTGATGGGCAGGGAACAGGAGAGGGCCTGGGAAAGATGCATTAAAAGTCAAAATCTTACCTTGCACTTAACAATTACTGAAAAGAACCTATGCTCACTCTATCACAAATCCAAATCTCCGACTCTCCTCTAAACCTCCTCTCAGTCAATCACACTAACCAATTGATCTCCTACTCTAATCAGCCAATCAGTGATACCTAGATTGAATTAACGCAGAAGTCATAATTCCATATACAAGTAGTCAAAAGGTGTCACACCTTATTACTAAAATACTCTGGATTAGAGACAGAGGTGGAAAAATGTTTTCCACTTAGTTGTACTGTAAATTAAAGATGCCAAGAAATTATATTCTTGGTTTTATCCTTCATCCAAGTTTAAGTAAACAAAGTTTGCACGTGAAGTAATTTCACGACTGGTCTACTTGTATATTGCATTATGGGATACTATGTGAAGCCAATATAAGGTGTCTCACCTTATATTGGCTTCACATAGTATCCCATAATGCAATGCACATATCCTTATGGACATGTATAATGCTCTGTATTATAGGAAGGGCCACCACCACCCAGACAGATTTCGACCTTTATTAATGATTTGGAAGTATTCTCCCTATTTTTCTTTACAAATGGGTGCTTGAGTTTTGCTTTACATAGTTTGGATTATTTTTTATTTAACATCTCTATCTTGTTCTGCTAGAGAAGCATACACTACTGAGTCAGCTGCTTTACTATAGTCAATAAAATATGTATATAGGTTTATTATATTCATTATATTTTTCGATAATTTATGGTATGCAAATGGTCTGTTTTCGAAAATTTGATAAATATTCCTTGCTCATATGGCTGGTTTACTTCTGTGGACAGCGGTTCTGATTTGAATAACCCTGATGATCAAACAACTTCTGGAGAATAAGACCGATTGGTTTGTAGCTGTTTATGTCTGATTTATAATAAATTTAGTTTAATCCTTTATCCAAGTGTAAGCAAACAAAGTTTGTGCCTGAAGTATCTTCGGTACTGAGGAAACTCGTGATAAAGGTGGACCAAGCTCTCATCACGCTTAGTATCTCCCATAATAGAATACACATCTCCTTGCGGACATGTATAATGCTATGCATTAAGGGAAGGGCCACTACCCAGACCGGTTTGGACCTTTATTAAGGTCTCATCAGTGGAAGGCAGACCCAGAGGTGGTGAAACCAAGGTGGAAGCAATGGAGAAGTCATATTTACCTATACGAGTTGCCAAAATGTGTCTCACCTTATTATTGAATTACTCTGGATTTAGAGAAAGATGTTGGAAGTTTTTTCCCCACTTGGTTAGACAATAATAATTTAGTTTAATTCTTTATTCAAGTGTAAGCAAACAAAGTTTGCACCTGAAGTATCTTCAGGACTGAGGCAACTTGTGGTAAAGGTGGACCAAGTTCTCATAACTTCTACTCTTAGTATCTCCGGTAATGCAAGGCACATCTCCTTGTGGACATGTATAATGCTATGCATTAAGGTAAGGGCCATTACCCATACTGGTTTCGACCTTTATTGAGGTCTCGTCATTGGGAGTCAGAAGCAATGGAGAAGTCATATTTACCTATAGATACCAAGAGTAGGAGTGATGAGAGCTTGGTCCACCTTTATCATGAGTTGCCTCAGTCCTGAAGATACTTCAAGTACAAACTTTGTTTGCTTACACTTGGATAAAGGGTTAAACTAAATTTATTGTAGTCTAACCAAGTGGGGAAAAACTTTCGACATCTTTCTCTAACTCCAGAGTAATTTAATATTGGTGAGAGACGTTTTGACAACTTGTATCTGTAAATATGAGTTCTCCATTGCTTCCACCTTGGTTTCACCACCTCTAGGTCTGGCTCCCATTAACGACACCTCAGTAAAGGTCGCAACCGGTATGGATAGTCACCTTCCCTTAATGCATACTATTATACATGTTTGCAAGGAGATGTGCCCTGCATTATGGGAGATACTAAGAGTAGGAGTGATGAGAGCTTGGACCACCTTTACCACGAGTTGCCTCAGTCCTGAAGATACTTCATGCGCAAACTTTGTTTGCTTACGCTTTGATAAAGGGTTAAATAAATTTATTATAGTCTAACCAAGTGGGGAAAAACTTCCAACATCTGATTTACAATTTTTCTTATTTAAGAGGATTATTTTTGATTTTAAACATTATTAGTGTGGCATTGATTCACTGATAATAGCATTGTTATAGAGTTTCACCAGAAAGTTCTCATCCAAATTTTTAACAGTTGAAGATTTATCTCATCTTTTCTAGGACTTTTTTGCCATTTGTAGTCTTTCATGCAGCGTTCTCAGTTTCTGTGCTGTTGATCTCTGGAAAAGTTTCTAAATCCTACAGGCATCTGGTAGCACAAGGAAGTTGGTTGGAGTTAGAATTCATTTTCCTATAGAAAGTACTTGCTGGTTTCAATATTATTTCTCTGTTGCATTTGAAATCTCCTTTTTAATTTTTGGTTGGTTGATCCATCTCTTGCCAGTAGACATTCCTCTCATCGTGTACTATTTTTATGCAGGTATTATTTTTTAAGATATCTCTTATTAATCCACTGTACCATATGTCCTTTCTGATCTCTCTTTTTTATGAGTTTGTTAGGCTCAACTTGTTCAATTTGATTTCTTGGTTAGTCATTTTTATTCTTGAACAGTAATTCTGTTATTCAGTATTTTTGAATATATAGAAAGATAATGAAATAAAAATAAATGAAAAGTTGTCTGAAAAACAATCTATAAACCAAGGAGTAAAACAGTGATGCTCTCTGTCTCCAACACTTTTCAATATTTACATTAATGGAATATTCATACAGTGGAACACCTTAAACAATCAAGATATAGAAATTTCCCAGAATAACAAAATAAATACACTTTTATATGCAGATGATCAGGTAATAATATCAGATAAGGAAGACAATTTACAAAGAGCAATATATAATTTAAACATTATAGTAGAACAGTTTGAAATGAAAATATCCATAGATGAAACTAAAACAATGGCATTTTGTGGACAAACTCCAGTTAGAAGCAAAATAGTTATTAATATAAATAAATAATATAACAGATAAATACTTTCAGTTATCATGGATGTGAAATATCATATGAAGGAGAAAAAGACATAAAATTAAAAACTTCAAAATTTTTGAATTATAAGCCTGATAAATAGAACACTCAACCCAAATATAGTACAAAAAGAAACATGCTTGAAAATATACAATACTTGAGCAGTGCCCACATTATTATATGGCAGTGAAATTTGAGCAATAAACAAAGAATAAAAACAAGTGAAATTAGATTTATGAGAAGAACTACAAAATACACATTATTAGATCAAAAAAGCTGTATAACTGAGAGGAGACCTCCACATAGCCTTTAAAGGAATGCAGAGAACCGACCAAGGATTCTGACCTAATGTCCAATCCTCACATTCTCGTGGTGCACCCTGTTGGGTATCTACCTGGATACTGAATGAACGAGGATGGGCTGGCAATTTCAGATTTAGCCGACCAAATTATATTCCTATTGGTTAAACCAAAATACAAAATGATGGTACAACATGACAAAATTTCATGTCTGTGGGGCATCGCCCGGTTAAACAAGGCCCCTCGTTGTTTTCGCCAGGGAACCAGGGCGAACAGCGTAAAGTCAGCTACTGGAACAAATCTGAAAACACATCCCAACTCAACATCACCAGAGCTAAAGATCGGTACTATCAACATAAGAAACCTGATAGTACCGATTCCCAGATCGGTACTATCAGGCTTCTTATGTTGATAGTACCAGATCGACATAATAGGGGTGACTGAAACAAAAAAGACAAAAACTGGTGATATCTTTCTGAGCAATAAATACAAAATGTTATATTCAGGCAATGACAATCAAGGAAAAGAAGGAGTAGCCATAGTATTCAATACATGGCTCATCTTCTTGAATGGCAGCCAGTGTCAAGTAGAGTGATTTGGGCAAATTTCAGAATGGGGAACTGCACAATGAGACTTATTTGTGCCTATGGGCCCAAAGAAGGTTCGACTAAGATAGAAGTAGAGGAATTTTTTGAGGCTCTAGAGAAAGCTACTGACACAATGAAAAAGGAAAAGTTGATTTTTGTTGGGGATCTAAATAGCAGAGTAGGAAGTGATTGTCAGACATACAAAAATGTTTAGGGAAAATTTGGAGAAAAGAGCAAAGTTATAATAATAGCAAATACCTGTTGGATTTCTGCTCAGGAAATTGGACTGGTTATTACTAACACCATGTTCCAACATAAAAATGTGCACAAATTCACATGGAGAGAAGAGGCAAGGAATAAGAAAAGTCTAATTGACTATGTTAATGTTGATAGTGATGTTTTATCCCTGGTGCAGGACACCAGAGTGTACAGAGGATTTGAAATTGAAAGTGATCACTATTTAGTCTTGAGCAGGATAAAATTGAATTTCATATTGAAAAGAATAACATGTAAGAAAGTTTTAAAGCGAATAAAAGTTGAGAAGCTCTCAGATGTGAACTGTAGACTAAAATACACAAAGGTTATTGAACAAAAAATGAAAGAGTTTGAGAACGGGAACCAAACATTGGAGATTCAGTAGCAAGCCCTGAAGAAAACCCTGATTGATTCAGCTAGAGAGGCATGTGGTGAAGTTGTCTGCAAGGATAGAAAAAATTAGAACTCCATGGTGGACAGAGAAAGTTAAAGAGGCAGAGAAGGAAAAGAAGAAAGCATATCAAAAGTTCCTGGCAAATAAGTCAGCTTGTGCTCTTAGAGAATACACAGACAAATGCAAGAAAGCTAAACACTGTGTAAAACTAGCTAAACAAAAGTCATGGGAGGACTTTGGCAAGAACATAGAAAATAAATATCAAGAAGGTGGCAAAATATTCTGGAGGTTGTTGAAGAAGCTTAGGAATGGAGGAAAGAGTGCTGTAAAAGGAGTTAGATATGATAAAGGTGACATGAAAACAGCAGATAAACATATCCTTGAAGTATGGAGTAATTACTTTGAAAATTTGCTAAATAAAACAAGCAGTGATGACAGCACAGTGGTAAAAAAACACTGACCAGGCAATGCAGTCAGGAATACATATCCATACTTGAAGTAGAAAAAGCCATCAAAGGCTTGAAATGTGGAAAGGCAGCAGGAGTAGATGATATTCGATCAGAAATGCTGAAGTATTGTGGTATAAAAGTCTTACGGTGGCAGCACTGCTTAATTCAGAAGGCCTGGACAGAGGGACGAAATCCCGATGATTGGAGTAGAGCTCTCCTAGTACCCATATATAAAAAGGGAAATAAAACTGAATGTGAAATTACAGAGGTATATCGCTATTGAGTGTTCCTGGTAAGATATATACAAGTATACTTGAGAAAAGGTTGAGAAGAATTGTGGAAGAAAAGCTTGGTGAAGAACATGCTGGATTCAGGTCAGATAGAGGCTGTCAGGATCAGATCTTCACTTTACAACAAATAGTGGAGAAATCATGGGAATATAACAAAGATCTGTATTTAAGTTTTGTAGATTTAGAAAAGGCATATGACAAGGTGCCAAGAGAGAAGCTATTCAGTACGCTACAGTTATATGGTGTCAATGGGGAATTATATCAAGCAATACTTTGTCTTTATTTGAGTTGTAAATCAGAAGTTAGGATTGAAGGAAGTACAGAAGATGGTTTATTGTTAAATCTGGTGTGAGACAAGGATGCACATTATCCTCACTGTTATTCATTATCTATATGGATCACATTATGAAGGAAAGTGCTATTAAACATGATATCAAAATTGTAGATGCTAATGTTAGCTCTTTTCTTTATGCGAATGATATTATACTTCTAAATAAATCCGCCACAAGTATGCAAGATTCTCTGACTAAATTGAATAACTGTTGTAATAGATATGGTATGAAGGTCAGCAATAAAAAGACAAAGACAATGAAAATAGGCAGAATCATTGGAAATGTCAACTGTGTTGTGAATTGAGAACCTGTGGAGCAAGTAAAATATTTCAGGTACTTAGGCACGGTTTTTAGTGAAGATGGTAAATTAAATATGGAAATAGACAACAGAATCAACAAAGCTGGTATGGTAGGAAGTCAATTGAATAAATTCATATGGAATAAGAGAGAAATTAGTCGGAACACTAAATTAACTGTATACAAGACAGTGTTCAAACCAGTTTTAACTTATGGATCTGAGCGCTGGGTCAGAAGTAGAACACTTGATCAAAGACTAGAGAAATTGTAGATCGGAAGTTAGTAATGATGTAAATTTTTCATGTGGTACTATCATATCCTGTACACCCCTTGAGGGTACATGACAGAAATTTGATGATGATAAAAACAAAATCAATAGAAGAAAAACTAAACAATTATAAACAAAAATGGATTGAACATGTAAACCGAATGGCCAACACCCGACATCCAAAACAAATACTAAAATATAAGCCAATTGGAAAGAGAATGCAGGGTAGACCTCAAAAAAGGATATTGGATGGATAATGAGACCAGAACAGACCAATATGGTTTATACCCGTAATTAGTGTTATGATGAGTATTTTTGTGAGAATCAACTCCCCTTGCCTATTTTACCTGATGCTTTAATTGAGTTTATTCGATTTTGCTGGAGGTGTTTTTTTAAATATTGCATGGTGATCAACATTCATTGAGATAAAATTATCAAGACTACTATTGCATTAGGAGTAATAATTTTATTTTCCTACTGTTTCGTCCTTGATATTTAGGTCGTCATCTGGAGTGCACTCAAGTATATGCAAGATCTGTTCAAAAATTTCTTGGACAGTTATTATTATAAAGAAAGTGGGCATGCTGTTGCATTGTTTTGTAAGCAGATATGTGTAGAGAGACGTAGCATGAAAATACAAGCCCCAATTCATATCATCATCTCAGTCATCACCCACAATGTTTTAATGAATGAACACACTTTTTCCCTTCATTTTTGAGAGGTCCAGATGTCAGGAATTAATGAACAGTGTGTGTACATCAAGTTAGCATTAAACTTGGCAAAAAAAAAAAAAAAGCCATTGAAATCTATTAAATGCTTAAAACAGCTTTTTTTGGGATAATGTCTTAAGCCACTCAAAGACAGTTGAGTGGTTCGAAAGGTGTAAAGATGTTCAAACTTCGATTGAAGATTACCCTTGCTCTGGATGAGTTGAAAGAACTCATTAAGCTCTTTCAACTTGTGACTTTCTGACTCAAAAGAATATCGTAGTTGTATCACATCCATTCTGTTCACCAGATCTCCCCACCCCCACCCCATGTGACTTCTTTTTATTCTGTAAGGTAAAATCTCTACTTCAAGGAAGAAGGTTTGAATATGCCTGTGAAATAAAATGAATATGACAGAGCACTGCAAAGCTATTTCTTAAGAACATTTCCAGAGGTTTCTTCCAAAAGTCAGGAAGAAATGCTGGGAACACTGTATTTAGTCAGGAGTAGAATATATTGAAGGGGATGCTGGTCCCTTAGCTCTTAAGCTTTTGTATATGTTGTAAATAAAGAATACATTGCAATTCAAACAGTGTGCCAAATTATCACTGATTTGATCACATGTTATCCTAGTAGCCTGAACTCTGGTGGATTAAAAACACTACATTAAAGCTACAACCTGTTTTTTATGGCCATAGATCAAATCTTACTATCCTTTAATAATAATGCTATTTCTATGGCATTAGTAGTGGCCTAATCATTACCACTGTTAAAATAAGGCTTAAATTATGCTTGGAATATAAAGACCTAGAGGAACCTACAGCATGTTCTTAGAAGTTCCCATATAAAAGTCATATATGGAACATAAAATGGTCCATATGAAATATATGAAGTTGTTAGGTAAAAGTATTTCACCACATGAAGTAGCTAGAACATAGCTTGGGCAAAGGGGACCATGATAACTGGTAGAAATTTGTCCTGTAAAATGTATCTTGCTAAATTCTGGAAAACAAAGAAAATCTTGTAACCCTGTTTCATTTATAGAAACAATGGCAAGATTTAAACATTCATTATACAAATACAATCAATTTGACTATCTCACCAGTGAATGATTTGGAACCGCAACCACTTACAATTAACATTTGCATGACTAACCTGCTCATCCATATCTTTAATAATGATGAACTCTTACTACACAAGGCTTAAACTTTACTTTAGTGCCTTGAGCAGTATCCATATCCTTGATAATGGTGAGCTCTTGCTGTTTAGTAAAGGCTTAAAACTTTACATTAGTGCCTTTAAAAAGTAACAGACTGAATTTTGCATACAGCATATTGAAATGCGCATAAAATTTATTTTAAATAATATAGCTGATAAAATATGAGGTAGAAAATTTTAACATTTTAAATAATACCAAAAACATTGTGTAGGGAAAATACTTTTTACCTTCAAAAAAGAAGGTACAGTCATTGGCTTGCCACTTTTCCTTCTCAGTAGTAACTAGCAGCTTCAACAAAATAGAATTAACAGTTGTCAGAACATTAAAAGTAAATCAGGATATTGTAATTATTCAAGTTGATAACTGTAATGTTACTCTTGTGTTTAACTGGACAACATATACAGAAACAGATTAATTTGTCTCTGAACAACAATACTTATCAGCTTGTGAAATAATCACACAACTAACTGGATTAAAAAGAAAGCTTAGAATGGTTCACTTCTTGGTTATCAGACACCATTTAAAAAAAAAAAAAAAAAAAAAATGAAGAAGCCTATTATAACACTGCTAGCTCCCCAAGAATTTATGGGCTTCCTAAAATGCACAAAAATAGCTGTTGGTTACTTGATGGTATCGACAACCATAATTATCACCTAAGGAACTGGCATTGACACTTGATAGAAGTTGATAGATCATCCCTCTCATAAAAATGCAATTTCTTACATCCAACTAGCCTGGATCTTTATTAAAGTTTATTGATTCACAAGACTCCACTTCGTAAACAAAATTGAGAACATCACACCCAACAAAAAGATGTATATATTGGTCATTTTGAGGTATCTGTATCTGTCCTTTTCACAATGTTCTGGTTACTTCATATGTAAAGCAGAATACTTTTTAACCTACAAAAAGAAAGCACAGTAATGATATAAAAATTATATTGTCAATATATCCAAGCAGAACTTGAGGTTTTAAAGTAGGAGAATCTGGGGATGCTGCTCTAGATTCCCCTACTTTAAGTTCTGCGTAGATATATTGATGATATTTTTGTTACTTGGCTTCACAGCTGGCATATTTTAAATGCCATCCCTCAAGCATTCTGCCCTTCACAGTCCACCATGAACATGCCAGCCAGCCAGTGGATACATATGGACTCCTTCAGCGCACGACACAAAAACAAAGTATCATTAACATCCTAAAAACAGAGCGAAAAATATTTGCTCCAATGAGCCAGCTCTTAATCATGAATTATGAAATACAAATTATCACTAGTAATTTTACAAACAATGGCTATAACAAAAAATACTATCAGTAAATTTCTTTACAAGAGTGCACTTAAAAATAAACATGTATTATAGAATGCTATATAGGTGAAACAGGAAGCACAATCCCTATCCAAAAAAAAGGGATGTAAATGACATATCCAATTTTTATAATTGTGGAAAATCTGGCTTCTGTGATCACATACTCTACATTGACAGGAAAGGTTACATCATACCAAATTCCAGAGCAGAAATTTATAAATCTCAAGAACATGCATGGGACACAACGGATTCATATCTTCTTTTTCAGCCATTTTCATTCCACTGCTGAATGAAAGATCCATATAACTTAATTCTAACAGTTTATAATAATTTGAATTGTAGGTATCTAGCTATTTCTTGCATCTAACTAGTCTTGATCTTTATTAAAGTTTATTGATTATCTCTGTCTTCTAGATAGCTTTTGTATTTTTAACTAGTGTGTAATCTGTCCAGGTTTTTATTTAGAGAACCCTATGTTTATGCTGTTTTAAGTTTCTTTCCTCTGAAGAAGGAATTTGTCACTTTCAACAATATTCTTAGTGCAGACTCTACTAACTTTTCTCTTCTGCTCTAAAATCCAAAACTTATTTTCCAGTTCGTACCACTTGTTGGAAACCTCTTATCTATTAAAACATTAAAATCTCCCATTGAACTTTAATTGAATGTAACTGTCTTCATTTATTGCAGTATCTGTTATGTTGTTGTTGTTGTTATCAACTTCAGTATAACTATCGCAGGTTGTTTGTTTATATATTTGGATTATGATCATTATTGTACTCGCAAATGTTTTAATTTTCAAAGAGAGTACATTTTAAGAATATCCCTTAAGTTCTATTATTATTATTTAGGTGAGTCTCTTACAGGAAATAAGGGGCTCATCTAGGGGGGCCACATATCATTCACACCACTGGTCATGCTTTCTGTTGAATTCATCCACACTAATCTGCACCCCCCCTTCAAAGGCAAGTCATTCCTGTCATACATCAGTCTATGTGAGAAACTAGCTCTTACCCATTTCTTAACAGCATTCATTCTCAACATGGATGCCCTCTGCTCACCCTCCATAAAATGAAAATTTTCATTTACTGGTATCTTCTTTGATCCATTCAGAAGTTTGTATCTCTATCCTTCCTTTCTATTATCTGCTATGATATGCAGTCTGCAAATTCTCAGTCTCTTCTCATAATATCCATTCCACAGTCCTGATATTATCTTCAAAACTCCTCTCCTTTACATCCTCTCTTCTTTATCACCTTGTAAAGAAGCGAAATGACTTCCTTATTATTACATGTCAGTGTTCGTTTCAGTATTGCAATTATCCTCTGAGTTGTATATAGTCTTTACTGTACTTTAATGTAACCTGTTCTACTTTTTATCCATTAACACTCAAAGATCTCTAGCCTGGTCAGTTTCTTTTAGCATAATCCTGCCGTATTATATGCCATTGGATTCCATTACAACAGTCAACTGATAGTCATTTTCACATGCCCACAATTCGAGCTTTTTTAGATCATTCTGTACATATTACATATCAGTTGTATTCATGGTTATTCTGCCCTTCTTTGCATCCATCAGCAAATAGCTATATGTCTCCTGTCACATCCTTTCCTGTGTCATTAATGTAAAGTTTGGAGAACAGTGGACCAGGATTGATCCTTAAGGTACACTACTGGTCACCTTAAATCATGCAGACTCACATCCCCCTATTCACCATTTCTTGGAATCTCAGATCAGCCATTCTCTAATCCAATCCCCATATCTTCTGAATTATACAACAAACGTCCATGCTGAATCCTGTCAAAAGCTTTAGCAAAGTCCAAAAGTATTATGGTGTATCCATTCCCCTTGTCTAACTCCATAGTCACATTATTCTAAAATGTGAGCAAGTTGCTAGAACTAACTTTTCCAAAATCTTCACTACCACTCCAGATACTGATAAGTCAACAGTTACACACATTAGTCTTTGCACTGGCCTTGTACAATGGGATTATTACACATTCTTTTAACTTCTGTGGAATCTTTCCTCTGCTGAGATCAGATTATACAACCAAGTCAAAGGAACAGCCAGTTCAGCTAAACATGTTTTTTAAGCATTCATTCTGATATCCACTCATTTTCCCTTCCCCGTGGGGCACAAGTTCATAGTAGAGGGGACTTACCAGTAATGGTACTGACCCTTTTCATTCTTCTCTTTTTCTTCTATTTGTATCATTGATAGTGTTATATATCTTACTCACTCTTATGCACACATTCTCACTATTCCTTCCATCATTTAGTTTCCCTGACTCTCTGTATTAGTCTCTTACCAATAAATAATTTCTGCAGCTCCTGATACCAAACTCATGTTGGTATCAGGAGCCTGGAGGTTTGATGGGGGTATTGACAGCACTAGGAAAGGATTAGAAACTAATTTTAATGCATTCAATGTTTTGTCTCAGTCACTGAGACATCTTCAAGGAGTACAAAATAACACTTGTAACACACACACACACACACACAAAGACAACTCAATACTTAATGAAACATGTGGGTGACTCTAAAGTCCTGTCTAGGTGGTGCACTCTGTAAGGGCATTTGCAAGCAGCCTAAGATATAAACTGGGATCTCTGACAATTGTTTCCCAAATTTTGGGAAGTTTTATGCATCTGTGTTATTAGGTTGATTTCTGTGTGCTGCTGCAGATTTCAAAAACTGCTCTAGAAACCAAACACGAAACTTTTTCAAGCCTCTTCAGGCCTCCAGTAAGTGAGGCAGTGGTCTCATATCGGATGACAAAATTCATCTTTACTTGACGAAATTACTTTGCAAAATTGCTAAACGAAACAAGCAGTAACAACATGATTTGAGAAAGCATGAGATTGAGCAATACAATCAGAAGAACCATCCATCAAAACCTGAAATCTGGAAAGACAGCCAGAGTACGTGATATATGACCAGAAATGCTGAAAAATTGAGGTGTAAAAGTTCTGCAGTATCTACATTGTATAATTTGAAGCCATCCCATTAATACATACACCGAATATTACTTCACTACTGCAATACATGGACTTTGTTATTTGCTGAGAATATTGCTGTAGTAGCAATGAGAGTGAGAAAACCCTCAGAGACTTCTGGAAGGATTATAATATCTAGCATTGTATAAAAAATGTAAATACAGTATGGAGTGACGTAAGAGCAGACTACATCAAACCATGGAGATTCAGTGGCAGGATCTGTGGAAAACATTCACAGGATTCACAAGAGGTTGGTGATAAGATAATTCGGGAGTTGGTGATTGATGGTGAAGACCCAAGAACAGTTTTTGGAAACTTTTGAAGAGCTCTCAAATGAAGACTTTATAGAGCTAGAAGCACAGAAAGTTCCAAAAGAAGAGGAAGAGAGAAAACACTAGAAAGAGATGAAGAAACCAATCCTCAAAAAGATTACAGTGAAAAAAATTAGTCAAGGTATTTGCCTGTCTTAATAAAGCAATTTAGTTGTTTGAGGAAATGGACCCTAACATAGCGAGATTTAGTAAAGTTGTTAGAATAATGTAAGCTGCAATTGATTGCTACGGAGAACTTTATGCATAAAAGGAAATGCAAACTGTGCATACTGTGTTGGATCTAGTATACACACTTTTAAAGAAGCCTACTGCTACCATCATCTCATCTCTGAAGATGAGCCTTGCCCTTCCACAAGTGAACCACCCAAAACACTTAGTTGCATTTCTTGAATTTGAAGAATTTGTTGTTGATGAACATTCTCATCTGCTTCTTCTGATGAATTGTCCAATTATAAAAAACAACAGCTTTGTTGCTATGTGTTTCCAGCTAATTTATTCATAAGTGCACAGAAGCATTGTATCACTCATATTCCATTCTTTATTACATTACATTAAATTACAATATTTTATTGTACTGTAATAAAGTAATCACTGTAGTGAATTTGAAGTCATTGAAATAGTGGATAGAATGTTAACCCATTTAATCCCAAGAATTTTTTTTTAAAAAAAAGAAGGCAATTTTTTTCATATTATTTAGTTGAAAATGTGTCAAAATGCTAATTATACTGACAGTTAAAAAAAAAAAAAAAGCATAATTAAAAAAATATATATATATGTACTCGTATGAGTACAATGGGCAGATCAGGTATCAAAATTAACAAACTGCTTAGCAGAATGATGCCCAAAATACTTGATCATGGCTTCATCGATTGAGAGGCGTTTATTGAATATGCCAAACTGTTGAAATTTTTTATTTAGTTTATCCATTAGAGGTCTTATTTTATACATTTTATCATTTTTATCTATTTGTGAATTATCAGCCAAATGTAGATATTTCTTGATTTCTTGAAAACGGTTCCTTGACATACTGTTGGCCACTGGGGGAACCAGAAGATCCTCATCTGAACACCAATAATGAATCTCTCTTGGCAACCTGTGGTATCCACACAAAAGTAGACTTGCGATAAATACCTTGATGTCTTCTTCAGTTACTTGAAATACATGATTATTGTTCTGCATAGCATACAAATCGGTCTGTTCAATAATAACGGTAATTTCTTTATCGATAAATCTTTCAAATATTTCAACTGGAGTGTTATTTTGGATTTGGTACATTACACAGATGGTCCATATACCCTGTAGTTACTGCCATACTGATGTCTAAGATATCTTCTGTCCATACGGGCGCATTGGTAATTACTTTACTTTGCACAGCCAAGCAACGTTGTCTTATCATGACTAGAGGAAGATCGTCGTCATCATCGCTGTCTGATTCGTCACTTGCATAATGAAGCTCCATTTCCCCCTGGAACGTCATTGGGAAGGTGGTCAGGCTGAAGATCATCGTCATCAATATCCTCATTATCCATTTGATAATCAACATCAGGAGGAATGATATTGAAAGTTTATTTTTCACTTGGTTAGACTATAATAAATTTAGTTTAATCCTTTATCCAAGTGCGAGCAAACAAAGTTTGCACCTGAAAGTATCTTCAGGACTGGGGTAAGGTGATACAACACCAGGCAACTCATTGCAACTTGTTCAGTGGGAGCCAGGCCCAAGTGGAGATACCATGCAGAAGCATTAGCAAGGTCATCTCTACCTATAGTCTAATCAAGTGAAAAATAAACTTTCAACATCTTTCTCTAAATCCAGAGTAATTTAATAAAAAGGTGGCTTCAGCAACTCCTATAGGTAGAGATGACCTTGCTAATGATTCTGCATGGTATCTCCACTTGGGTCTGGCTCCCACTGAAGAGACCTCAATAAAGGACGAAAATAGTCTGGGTAGTGGCCCTTCCCTTAATGCATAACATTATACATATCTGCAAGGAAATGTGTTTTGCATTATGGGAGATACTGAGATAGGAGTGATGTTAGCTTTTGTTTGCGCCTGAAAGATACTTTCAGGCGCAGACGTTGTTTGCTCACACTTAGATAAAGAATTAAGCTAAATTTATTATTAGGGAGGAATGATAATACGGATATCTTGGTGATTGGAATTTGCTATGTCGTCTGCAGCTAATCCAAGTGTTCTGTAAAGCTTTCATAAAACTGAACTGGACTTATTGGCTGAAATTCATCGGGGACCATTTTTTCAGAGGTACTAAACCTAGCACAAAAAATATATATATTTGCTCCTTATAAGCCCACTGTTCTCAAATGAGTACAGGTCCATTTTGTATGCGTTCTCAACCCGTAATCAAACAGAGGTGCTGATATATAAAAAAATTTATTTAGTACTTACCTTTGTAACACATAAAGTCAGCACAATGAAAAAATATTCGAAAAAACTACAAGAAATAAAGCACTTGAATTATCATACAGGAATTGACAGTTCATTTTTAGAATATGTACCGAAAAAGTATGACTTCAGCATCACCTAACTTTTAATTTGCGAAAATGTGGCAGAATAGGGCTTGTAACTGTAACCTTTCCCGATGTTTGACTGTCGTGCAAGAGATGTCACCATTAGGCCATTTTAGGTGCTGTATTCAAATGAGTATGCTGGGATAACATGGGTTAAGAGTGAAAATTGAGTTACCGTATATTATCGCATATAATGCGAACTAGAAATTTTGTTTGAAAACTAGCCCTAAAATGCCATGTCCACATATAATGCGATCTGTTAGTCTTGTTCCATAACATTATAAATAATACGATACGAATTAACGAAAGAAATATTTATTTTAAAACAAAATGTCGAAATACAATACGAATTAACGAAAGAAATTTATTTTAAAACAAAATGTCGAAATACAATACGAATTAACGAAAGAAATATTTATTTTAAAACAAAATGTCAAAATCCTTTAAATTCTTCTTCATCTTTTGAGTCGTCAAACATTTCATTTATAAATTCATCTGTAGGGATTGCGTCATCAGTGTAGCAGTTGTCGTCGCCGTCTTCATGCTCTCTAATTTGTTGTGCATCATCCTCGCTTTCGTATATGATGTGATCTTCGGATCCATCCATTGAATTACTTATTCCACATTTAAGAAATGAGCGTTGAATCATTTCAGATGGTATCGAATCCCATGCTTCTCTAACCCAGCTAGTGACTAGGGTGATCTCAGGCTTCTGAAAATTCCCACCCTTTTTCATCTTCACCAAACCAGATGACATCCATTCTCTCCATTTTTCACGTAAGTGATCTTTAAATGGCTTATTCAAGCTGACATCAAGCGGCTGCAAAATGAAAGTTAGACCACCCGGTATGACTGCTAGGTCTGTATGTAGCTCACGTGCTTTCTCTTTGCTTGCCTCTGTTAAATGTGCCTGGAACATATCCCAGACTAGCATGTTTGTTGACGTTACAAGCTACCTGGACGTATGTTCCATACTTGATCCAGCCACAATCGTACACCTTCTTCATCCATCCAATCTTTCTGATTGGCGCGAACAATTATACCTGGTGGAAATTTCATATGCTTCGGAATTTTCTTCCTTTTAAATATCACTGTTGGCTTTAATTTGGTTCCGTCTGCCATGCATTCTAGAACAACGGTAAAATGCGTTTTTTCATGTCCCGTTGTTTTTATGAAGACACCATTTTCACCAACTGAGTTTACTGTTCGATTCCCAGGCATATCAAAGTACATGGGCGTCTCATTCATATTGCCAATTTGGGAAAGTTCATGTCCGTGACACTTACGTAATTTTATGATAAATTTATGGAAGGACTGCACTTTTTCTTCAAGCTGCTTTGGTAACTTCTGCACAATTTTTGTTCGGTGTTGTAATGTTAATGCTTTGTGTTCCATATATCTTTTGCACCACCCAGGCAAAGCAAGAAAAGATGAAACACCTGGTGTGTCCTTGAATTTACCATTCTTGAGTTGTAGAGCTCGAAAACGAATCGCATTTCTTGTTACTATGATGCCATCTTGTTGTTGCATCAAAATCCATTCATTTAGGTCTTCTTCGAGTTCTGGAAAGGATGCTACATCTCCACGACAGGCACGTTTCATTTTGGGGATTTTTTCAAGACTGTCTTTTTGCTTATGCCAAAGTCTAATATTACTCTCTGCTACACCAAATTTTCTCATAGCAGCACTGTTATTATGTTCTTCTGCAAACTGCACGACACTCAATTTAAATCCTGCTTCAAAAGATGAATGTTTCTGTTGGCTCATTTTCAGGCTAGGTTTGTTTAACGAATAATATTTAAAATGAACTGTGGTTAAACCGATATACCTAACTGTGCTCTATCATTCGGCGATGGAGAGCACATCGTATCTGTGCATAATGCCAGTAATGTAAGTAGCTTTATGCGCAGATACGATGCGCGCTTGGTCGCCGAATGCAAGTGGGTCAAGTAGATTTGGTTTCATAGGCATTAGGTAGTATATATTTGTGTGTAAGTCTAATAAGATGTTATATTTTTTAGGATCCGCATATAATGCGAACCCCTAACTTTAAGTAGTATTTTTTACCATAAATTTTTCGCATTATACGCGATAATATACGGTAGTTCCCATTTGTTTGTGGTGTATATTAGTTCTTGTGTTGAGAGGTTAGATTCTAATGAAATTAATATTGGAGTGATTTGTACAATTAAATCCAAGTGTTTGTCTCTTCAAGATATATTCATGTATTTTTTATTTTTTATTTTTGCTTTTCAACCATTTTTCTTCATAGTTTGCTTTTAAATTCTTTAAATATTGCATTCAAATATTTCTGAAATTTTGTTTTACAGGAAATTGATATTAAGAAGCAAGGATCAGCTACTTCCTATGCATTTATTCAGTATTCTGATATAGCAAGTGTTGTAAAAGCTATGAGAAAATTAGATGGTGAAAATTTAGGAGCAAATCGTATTAAGCTGGGTTTTGGAAAGAGCATGCCAAGTAGTTGTGTGTGGTTGGATGGTATAGTAGACACTGTATCTGAAAAATTTTTGAATCGCCACTTTGGTCGCTTTGGTCCATCAAAATGTTTAATTGATAGAGAAAAAGGACATGCTCTTGTGTTTTACGAGTCTATAGAATGTGCTCAGATTGCTGTATCAGAAATGAGAGGTCGTAGCTTGGGAGGAAAGAGGTTACAGGTAAGCAATATCTTTATAGAACAGTCTTTTATATATGATTATATAATATTATATATTGATGAATCGATTATTTTTGATTGGTGTTATAATTTTTATTTATTTATACTTATTTTTAGTTCCGTAATAGTCGTCAGTAAGTCTGTTTCTTTAAACAAAACTTTTTACTTCTTTGTGTCTCTTGGAGTTTACGGTTTTTGAGAAATTTGCATGTAAATTATTTGTTTAAAGTCAAAATTAAAATGCTGTGATATGTCAAACACAAGTTTTGCATAATTTAGGACATTTGGGCACCTACATGGTAGTCAGAACATCCTCTGGTTGAAAACATTCAGGTTTAGATTGAGTATGGGATATGAATACCTTTTTCATCATCAAACTCCTGCCATGTACCATTGTACCAAGGGATGTACAGGATGTGATAGTACTACATGAAAAATTTACATCATTACTGACTTCCTATCTACAATTTTCCTCCAAATGAGTCTGTTACCTGTCAAGACTCCAACATTCTCAGATCTTATATTTCTATTGTCTAAGGCACTTTTTACCATATCAATCCACCTATATCTTGGTCTTACTCTGGATCTTTTTCCTACCACCCCGGCAGAGAACAATTGTTTTGCTAATCTTTCCTCACCCATTCTGTTTAAGTGACCATACCACCTGAGATTAGCTCTGCTAATGTATTCCTGGATGCTGACAATGTCGAGTTCTTTCCTGATATTTTTAATATGATATTGCCATTGATGCCAACTGTTCATACCCCTTATCTTTCTCAGGACTCTCATATCTGTGGTCTCTAGTCTTTGGCCAAGTGTTTTACTTCTGAAACAGTTCTCAGATCCATAAGTTAAAATTGGTTTGAACACTCTCGTATACAGCTAATTTAGTATTTTGACTAATTTCTCTTTTATTCCATATAAATTTATTCAGTTGACTTCCTACCATACCAGCTTTGTTGATTCTGTTGTCTATTTCCATATTTAATTTACTATCTTCACTAAAAATCGTGCCTAAGTAGCTGAAATGTTTCACTTCTTCTATCGGTTCTACATTCACAATGCAGTTGATATTTTCAGTGCCTCTGTCTTTTTCTTGTTATTGCTGACCTTCATACCATAGCAGTAACAACAGCTATTCAATTTAGTCAGGAAATCTTTCAGATTTGTAGCGGATTTATTTAGAACTGCATAAATCAAGGAGCTGAGATTAACATCTCCAATTTTCATATCAGGTTTAATACCACTTTCCTTTATAATGTGATCCATATAGATAATGAATAACAGAGGGGATAATGTACATCCTTGTCTCACACCAGATTTAACATTGAACCATCTTCCTGTACTTCCTTCAATTCTAACTGCTGACTTACAACTCAAGTAATTACTCCATACTTCAAGGATATCTTTTTCTCCAGTTTTCATGTCACCTTTATCATCTCTAATTCCTTTTATAGCACTCTTTCCTCCGTTTCTGAGCTTCTTCAACAACCTCCAGAATGTCTTGCCACCTTCTTGATATTTATTTTCTATGTTCTTACGAAAATCTTTCCATGACTTTGTTTAGCTAGTTTTACACAGTGTTTAGCTTTCTTACATTTGTCTCTGTATTCCCTAAGAGCATCTTGATGGACTTGTGTTTCACTCAGGATTTCTTCATGAGTGCAAGTCTCAAAGATGCCTCCAACAATCTCGATCTTGAGCCTCTCTTTCTCTCATCCATGTGTTTCCCATAGATTTCACTAGTGGATCTTCCCATCTTATAGGTGGTCTTCCTGGTTTTCTCTTTGTTCTTGGTTGCCAGTTGAGTATTCTATATGTCCATCTGTTATCCCTGAGCCTGGCTATGTGACCTGCCCATCTCATCTTGCTTTCCTATACTGCACTAAGAGCACAAGGTGACTTTGATATGCTTTCTTCTTTTCCTCTGCCTCTTTAATTTCTTGTGTCCACCACAGAGTTCAGATTTTTCTATCCTTGCAGACAACCTCAGCACATGCCTCTCTGGCTGAATCAGTGTGTTTTTTTTCAGGGTTTGCCAATGAATCTCCAAGGTTTGGTTCCTGTTCTCAAACTCTTTCATTTTTTCTTGAATAATGTTTGTGTATTTTAGTCTACAGTTCATATCTAAGAGCTGCTCAACTTTTATTCCCTTTTAAACTTTCTTATACAAGTGGTCTGAAAAGTTCTTGGCCTAACAAGGAAAAAACGAATTTATAATTTCAAAATTATTTTTATTTTTCAACATAATCTCCCTTAAGATTATTCCAGCGATCTCCAGCGACATTATCCTGTCCCTGTAGGGTTCTCAGTAAGATTTGCAAAATACCCCTATACAGCTGCAATCACCTCTTGATTTGAAGAAAAATGCTGACCAGCGAGCAAGAATTTTAGTTTTGGGAAGAGATAGAAGTCAGAGGGAGCCAAATCTGGGGAATAGGATGGATGTTCCAACAATTCATAGTGTAGATCCCTTAATTTTCCCATTGCCAAAACACCTTTGTGGGCTGGTGCATTGTCCTGATAAAAGATGATTTTTTTCTTTTGCAAACTGGGTCTTTTCTCACGAATTTTTTCGTCTATTCTGGTTATAAGATCAGAATAATATTCCCCGGTTATTGCTTTTATCCTTTTCAAGATAATTTATAAACAAAATGCTTTTAGTATCCCAAAATACCGATGCCAAGACCTTTTCTGCTGATGAAACCGACTTTGTCTTCTTTGGTGTTGAACAACCTTGCTGTTCGGATTCTGCTGTGTAATGGTGAATCCAAGTCTCCTCCATAGTAAAATTAATGCACAAAATCAGTTTTATTGTTAAAATGCTCCAAGCACTGTTCAGAGATTTTCATGCGAGTGCGTTTTTGAACTGGTGTGATCAAGCTCGGCACCCATCTAACGCAAAGCCTTTTTATTTGCAATTCTTCATGCAAAATATATCCTACACGTTCTTTTGAAATGCCTCTAGTCTCAGCAGTTTCACGCACTTTGACTCGCCAGTCATCTAATACCATATAATGCACTTGTTCAATGATTTCTGGTATTGTTACACTTTTTGGACGTCCTTCACATGCATCATCTTCAAGATTGGTATGGCCAAGTTTAAACTTGGCTGCCCATTCCTTAATTATCAAAAACAAAGAAGAGTGCCCATTAACTTTTATGAACTTCAAATGAATTTCTTTTGGCGTTAAACCTTCTTTTACAAATAATTTTATAACTGCAGCATACTTAATTTTATCCATTTCAAGGGATACAGACAACACTTTTGCTTCAGACAGCTGTATAAAACAAACTACTTGATAGAATGACTTGCAATTTCACATTGATGCTTAAGACAGATGCACCAACTTAAATAAATAAATAAATCTTGACGATAGTGTTGCTATCTATGGTCTAGGCCGAGAACTTTTCAGACCACCCTCGTATGTTCTTCTTTTCAATATGAAATTCAGTTTTATCCTGCTCAAGACTAAATAGTGATCACTTCCAATTTCAGATCCTCGGTAAACTCTGCTGTCTTGCACCAGGGAGAAAACATCACTATCAATAATAACATAGTCAATGAAACTTTTCTTATTCCTTGCATCTTCTCTCCATGTGAATTTGTGTACATTTTTATGTTAGAACATGGTGTTAATAATAACAGGTCCATGTCCTGAGCAGAAATTGATTAGGTATTTGCCATTATTATTAGCTTGGCTCTCTTCCCCAAATTTTCGCAAAATATTTTTGTATGTCTGACAATCATTTCCTACTCTGCTATTTAGATCCTCAACAAGGACCAACTTTTCCTTTTTCATTGTGTCAGTTGCCTTCTCCAAAGTCTCAAAAAAATTGCTCTACTTCTTCCTTAGTAGAACCTTCTGTGGGGCCATAGGCACCAAATAAGTCTCATTGTCCAATTCTCCATTCTCATATTTGTCCACTTTACTCTACAACTCCTGGAACCTCCGTTATTTATGGCAAGTATTAAATCAGAGCTGGCATCAGTAATTCTTCCATTTATAGGTGCGAAGACCAATAAAAATTCACTTATTTTAGAATCAACTAATCATATTAATCATGACCGATGATTTTGTAATATTATGTACAGGATTAATAATGTGAAGGAATGCTGTTATCGTGTGGAAAAACTTAGAGTTGCCCTAGAAAAACTATGGAATTAGACTGCCTGCCATTTCGAGATACTGGGTGTACTAGTTCAGGAAGCTTGGGTCCCATCTTCAGGATTTGTCTGATGGAAGATTGTACAGCAATTTTCCTGATAGAACTGGAACGTATCTTGGAGGTTTTCAATAAATGATTAGCCATTTGATCAGGAGTTATCTCTGTTGTTTTGTTTATTGTTGGTTCTTCCCCCACCTAATTTTCTCAGAAGTGACCAGCTTTTCCGGCTAGATGTAGTGAAATCGAGTTAATGGATGGTTGAGGTCCATCTTTCCTTTCTGTTTTTATCCAGGGTTGCTATGAGCTCCTTAGCAACAGTTTTTTTTTTTTTTTTTTTTTTTTTTTGGGGGGGGGGGGGCACTGGAATGCTGTCTCAACCATCCCCCCCCCATAAAGGATTAAACCAAGAATATAATTTCTTGGTATCTTTAATTTAATTATTGTCCTTTTTTCAGACTACAATCCAATGTGAATACAATTTCAATACCCTACCTTAAAGGAACCTTGAAACAAATAGCAAAGATTCTTCATAAATTCAATCTATGGGGTTCCCCCACCCCTTCAAACCAGCTCGGAAACTGTCTTCTTTCCTACCATCTATAAAGTATATGTTATCACTTCTTTCCTTACCAGGTTTCTGTCAAGTAATTTCCTCGTGTCATCTTTGTTATAATGGATAGGCTGGCCATTCTGCCTTGAATAGAAATGAAGAACATCAAGACTATATTATATTTTTATAATTCCGCACATCTGGCCTTGTTTCTTACTATTGGCGCTATTCGGAGAGTTTTTTGGAACCAGTGAAATTTTGAAAGAAAATAAGCTAAGCAGCCGAAGTAAACCCACAAGAATTTTTTCTTTATGTGGCAAGTAAAAGGATAAATGACTATGGTATGATGACTCTAAGCAATGCCCATGGTAGAAAGGTGGCAGTTGCAAAAGATAGTTGAGTTGCTGAGTGGTGATTTTGCGAAGGTGTATCATATAGTTGGAGATTTTGCAGTTACTGAAATTACAGAGATGCATATCAGAATTGAGCTAGATGAACAGAAGGTGTTCAGCATATTGAAAAATATCAATGTGAACACAGCAATAGAACTGGATGGCATGTCAGTCTGTGTAGTATGTTGTGAACGTACAAGAGAATTGACATTGCCTCTGATGAAGTATTGTTCAATCTAAGTCTCAGCTCTGTGAGTGTTTCAAGGGAGTGGAAAAAGGGTAAAATAGTTCCATTGCATAAAGAAGTAAATTTAATGAATTTAATTCTGTGTGCTTGTGGTATATTTTTATCTAACTGCATTATTTAAAGTATATTTGAATATAACTGAAGTACTTCCAAGTGTTACCTGAAACTTAATACAGTCAGCTGTAATGACATTATCATTAATAAGGACTTGTAAGATAGAGGTAGCAAACTACAGACCGATTAATATATCAGGAGTGGTTGTTAAAACTTTGGAAAAGTTGGTTAAAGGTAAAATCCAACATTGGGTGGATAGGAATACAATCTCTGTCGTGGGCACCATGGCTTTGTAAAATAATAAAGTGAGTGACATGGAATCAGATAAAGGAAATGGCTATACCATGATACTGTTGGGCTTGCAAAGGCATTTGACAGAATTCCAAATAAAAAACTATTACAAAATTTGGAGCAAATGGGAATGGATATAAAGCTAGCACCATGTATGGGGCGACTGACAGACAGATATGGTGGAATGGAATCTAGGAGAATGAGGGTGACTAGTGGAATACCTCGGTGTTCTGTACTAAGCCATTACTCTTTATAATTTGTATATCAGTGATATATGGAATGATATTCAGTTATTTTGCTGATGGTGTACAACTAAGGGAGCAATAGTTGGTAAAGGTGATGTAGATATCCTGCACAGTGATTTAAATAAATTGGCATTGTGGACAAAAATAATGATTGTCAATTTAATGTTGCAAAATTTAAGGTTATTCACTTCAGTTTGAAAATGTTGCATATGATGTATCGTATTAATGGTACTGGATTGCAGGATTAGATCAACTGAAAATATACCTACACAAACCTTTGCTCCTACAGTTATTTGACCTTTTAACTGTCAGCTGTTTGATCAAACCCATGTTAATAACACTGAACTCAGTTTATATTGTAGTGCATTGTTAACTCAAGTAAATTTAATGAATTTAATTCTGTGTGCTTGTGGTATATTTTTATCTAACTGCATTATTTAAAATATATTTGAATATAACTGAAGTACTTCCAAGTCTTACCTGAAACTTAACACAGTCAGCTGTAATGACATTATCATTAATAAGGACTTGTAAAATATACATTAAGTTCTATAAACATGGTTACTGCTTCTTGAAGTAGTTGCAGGTATAAGAAAGATGTTGATGTGTCAGCAGAAGTTATGAGAAGAGAATAAAATGCCTTTGGTCATGTGTTGTGTATGTACTACAGTAACTGTAGAGTACAAATAGATGTGTTTGGGGATTTTGGAACACATTTTAATAATTTTCCTGATTAACCCTCCTACCAGCTGAAGTGGATGAAATAGCTAGACCACCCCAAGCATTTTTCATGGACCAAACTTCATCAGTGTTCTACCTTTTATCAAGTATTTACCCTCTGCTTCCATTAATCTCTTAACAGCGATTTTAGAGCCATTAGCGGATTAACTGTGGTGGAGTAACTTTTGTGTCACTTCACTTTGCATGTTTGGTGTTACTTGAAATTTCCTTTACTGTATTAGGATATTGATTTTTTTTTTTTTTTTTTTTCTGCACAATTTATTTATTGTGTCTCTATCCAAAAATAAAAATGAGTTTCACATCTGCAAAAATAAATAATAATCCTGAAATGACCACAGATCAGCCTTTGCAATGAAATTATTTTAGTAATAGTAAATTTCTTTCACTATACTGACAATATAGATTTTTTTAGCGAATTTTCAAATGTTTGTTTGCATTTAACATATTTTGTCAAATATTTATATTTTTAAATAACATTTAGTGAAATAAATATGACATTTCATCACATTGCAATTTTAGGAACGAATTTTTTTTTTCTTCTATGAACAACAAATGATTATAAACTGCATTACTCGGTTTCTGATTTTGTCTTTTTTAGTATCAAAAATTTATATCCAGTGGTATTTTATCAGAGACTCTTCGCCTTCTTCTTTTGCTTAAAATTGCAACAGTTTTTTTTTTTTTTTTTTGGATGCACATTACTATAATATCCAGTGCTTAACCACTGTAGATATTTTTAGCAGTGCTTAACCACTGTTGAAAATATAACAGGAAGGATATCCTGTATGGAATGATTCAAAATTTATGCTCATTTTTAAGATTTTTTATTGCACTTCCCCCCCCCCCCCCTCTCCTCTCCTGGAACTCATTTACATAACTACTCTACATTTCTACTGGTTTGAAAGCTTTCAGACAGTATTCAAAATCTCTTATGTCAGTTTACCGTTTTGACAAAAAAAATAAGCAATAATGTTGTATATTTGAAGCTTTTTTAGCAAATTTTCAAATGTTTGTTTGCATTTAATATATTTTGTCAAATATTGTTTTTAAATAACATTTAGTGAAATAAATATGACATTTTGCTTTCTTTCTTTGCAAGTACCTTTATATAGATCGTTACATTGCAATTTTAGGAACGATTTTTTTTTTTTCTATGAACAACAAATGATTATAAACTGCATTACTCGGTTTCCGATTGTGTCTTTTTTAGTAACAAAAATTTATATCCAGTGGTATTTTATCAGACTCTTCGCCTTCTTCTTTTGCTTAAAATTGCAACAGTTTTTTTGGATGCACATTACTATAATATCCAGTGCTTAACCACCGTAGATATGTTGAAAATATAACAGAAAGGATATCTTGAATGGAATGATTCAAAATTTATGCTCATTTTTAAGATATTTCTTGCAACTCCCCCCCCCCCCCCCCTCCGCTCTCCTGGAACTCAGTCACATAACTAGTTTACATTTCTACTGGTTTGAAAGCTTTCAGACATTATTCAAAATCTCATATTTCAGCTTACTGTTTTGACAAAAGAAATAAAGCAATAATATTGTATATTCTAGAATATTGTATATTAGAAGCTTATATTATAAGCAATAATATAAGCTTCTAATTCTGTACTCTTTCTTTGCATCTGAAATCAGCTGTTCAGCGGTCTGCTGAAATTATTCTAAGATTTAGAAATACTATGCTATATTTTCAATATTTTTCTCTCTTTCTTTCTTTTTTTTTTTTTTTAAATTCTAAATATTACTGCTTCTGCTGCTTGTTGCTATTTCTGAAATACATCTTAGAAATGCTGGACAATAATCCTCTTAGCTGAACACAAGAGAGAGAGAAAGTTTCCCAGAAGTCACACTAAATTGCCTCAAGCAATAATGTCTTGTTTTGTTTTCAGTTGTTCAGACGTCCTAAACATAGAAAAACTGACATTTCTTTTACAGGCTGATGCAGTATATATGCCAAAAATGATTTCTTTATTTATAGTGATCAGTTTCACTTTTATTATCGAAATATTCTAAATTATTTGATATAATTATCTTGAAAAAAGGATTTGAATTTTTTAAGATAAAAGGTGCATATCTGTTATATAATCATTTGTTTTTTGGGTTGGAAGGGGGGGGGGGGTAGACCTATTCAATCTGCAGGCAATTGTTACAAACATAAATCACTTCGGGAACATGCTCATGCAGATTAGTGTAAAATAGTAGCAAAAGTTTAACTACTTCAATAATGTCACGTATCGAAACCAGAAGAAAATGTCGTTATATCTGCTGATGTTAGAATTCTTGCATAAATATTTTGTCTGGCATGAATTCTCTATCAGCTATAATGTAATCAATTTACAGATTTTTGCACTCTTGTATTGACAAAAGAAATATGTGCAGTAATTTCTTCTTTCTACTACAAGAACAAACCAGATAATAACAAGAAAAATATGTAGTATTTTCTTTTTCAGTGGGTGAATTTACAATGTACTTTCTTTGTGTTTTGAAATGAAAGTGCAAATGATTATTTTCTTACCCATTTTTGCCAATAGAAAATCTGCTATAATTATACGAGTGACATTTTACCGTTTGTCTCCGACAGGAGAAAAGAAATAATGCAATAATATTGTGCAATCTGTCGAACTTTATTGTAGTGCAAATATTTATTATCTAAGAGGCAACTACCGTGTTTGAATAAAAACTTTAGTTTACTATTACTAAAATTTTACAATTCGACGTTTCGACCTTTATGTCAAGGTCATCTTCTGGAGCGTACAAATATACACAGGAAACAAGCTATACTACAATCATACTGGTTCGTTAAAGACACTGACTAACCGCTACCACAATTGTTGGCCTGACCTCTGGTGAAAAAAAAAAAAAAAAAAAAAAAAAAAATTATACATCAACGCTAAAGTCCTATTATTTGTGTTGTCTACTATATACATATATTAACATCATTCCAGCCAGTTGGAGTGGAATGGTTTCTAATAATAGCAGATTGGCTAGAGTCCTGACTTGTGTTGAATCTTTCAAATTAGGTTGGCTGAATGTGTGCCATCCAGATCCTTGGAATTTTCATCATCATCATCAACATCATCATCAAATTCCTGTCATGTACCCTCAAGGGGTGTACAGGATATGACAGTACTACATGAAAAAATTACATCATTACTAACTTCCTATCTACAATTTTCCTCCAAATCAGTCTGTTACTTGTCAAGATTCCAACATTATCAGATCTTATATTTCTATCGTCTAAGGCACTTTGTACCGTATCAATCCACCTATATCTTGGTCTTCCTCTGGGTCGTTTTCCTGCCAACCTGGCAGAGAACACTTGTTTTGCTAATCTTTCCTCTCCCATTCTATTTAAGTGACCATACCATCTGAGATTAGCTCTGCTAACGCATTCCTGGATGCTGACAATGTCAAGTTCTTTCCTAATATCCTCATTTTTAACATGATATTGCCATTGATGCCATCTGTTCACGCCTCTAATCTTTCTCAGGACTCTCATATCTGCGGTCTCTAGTCTTTGGTCAAGTGTTTTACTTCTGACCCAGCTCTCAGATCCATAAGTTAAAATTGGTTTGAACACAGTCTTGTATACAGCTAATTTAGTGTTCCGACTAATTTCTTTCTTATTCCATATGAATTTATTCAATTGACTTCCCACGATACCAGCTTTGCTGATTCTGTTGTCTATTTCTATATTTAGTTTACCATCTTCAGTAAAAATTGTGCCTAAGTAGCTGAAATGTTTTACTTGTTCCACAGGTTCTCCATTCACAACACAGTTGATATTTTCAATGATTCTGCCTATTTTCATTGTCTTTGTCTTTTTATTGCTGACCTTCATACCATATCTATTACAACAGCTATTCAATTTAGTCAGAGAATCTTGCAGACTTGTAGCGGATTTATTTAGAAGTATAACATCATCCGCATAAACCAAAGAGCTGACATTAACATCTCCAATTTTGATATCAGGTTTAATACCACATTCCTTCATAATGTGATCCATATAGATAATGAATAACAGAGGGGATAATGTACATCCTTGTCTCACACCAGATTTAACATTAAACCATCTTCCTGTACTTCCTTCAATTCTAACTGCTGACTCACAACTCAAATAAAGACTAAGTATTGCTTGATATAATGCCCCATTGACACCATATAACTGCAGCGTATTGAATAGCTTCTCTCTTGGCACCTTGTCATATGCCTTTTCCAAATCGACAAAACTTAAATACAGATCTTTGATATATTCTCATGCTTTCTCGACTATTTGTCGTAAAGTGAAGATCTGATCCTGACAGCCTCTATTTGGCCTGAATCCAGCTTGTTCTTCACCAAGCTTTTCTTCCACAATTCTTCTCAACCGTTTCTCAAGTATACTTGCATAGATCTTGCCAGGAACACTCAGTAGGGAAATACCTCTGTAATTCTCACATTCAGTTTTATTTCCCTTTTTATATATGGGTACTATGAGAGATCTACTCCAATCATCGGGAATTCGTCCCTCTGTCCAGGCTTTCTGAACTATGCAGTGCAGCCACTGTAAGACTCTTATACCACCATACTTCAGCATTTCTGGTCGAATATCATCTACTCCTGCTGCCTTTCCACATTTCAAGCCTTTGATGGCTTTTTCTACTTCAAGTATGGATATGTATTCCTGACTGCATGCCTGGTCAGTGTTTTTTATCACTGTACTGTCATCACTGCTCGTTTCATTTAGCAGTTTTTCAAAGTAATTACTCCATACTTCAAGGATATCTTTTTCTCCTGTTTTCATTTCACCTTTATCATCTCTAATTCCTTTTACAGCACTCTTTCCTCCATTCCTAAGCTTCTTCAACAACCTCCAGAATATTTTGCCACCTTCTTGATATTTATTTTCTATATTCTTGCCAAAGTCCTCCCATGACTTTTGTTTAGCTAGTTTTACACACTGTTTAGCTTTCTTACATTTGTCTCTGTATTCTGTAAGAGTAAAAGCTGACTTATTTGCCAGGAACTTTTGATATGCTTTCTTCTTTTCCTTCACTGCCTCTTTAACTTCCTGTGTCCATCAGGGAGTTCTGATTTTTTTTCCCTTGCAGACAACCTCACCACATGCCTCTCTGGCAGAATCAATCAATGTTTTCTTCAGAGTTTGCCACTGAATCTCCAAGGTTTTATTCCTGTTCTCAAACTCTTTCATTTTCTTTTCAATAATATTTCTGTATTTTAGTCTACAGTTTACATCTGAGAGCTGCTCAACTTTTATTCGCTTTAAAACTTTCTTACATGTTATTCTTTTCAATATGAAATTCAATTTTATCCTGCTCAAGACTAAATAGTGATCACTTCCAATTTCAAATCCTCTGTACACTCTGGTGTCCTGCACCAGGGAGAAAACATCACTATCAACAATAACATAGTCAATGAGACTTTTCTTATTCCTAGCCTCTTCTCTCCATGTGAATTTGTGCACATTTTTATGTTGGAACATGGTGTTAGTAATAACCAGTCCATGTCCTGAGCAGAAATCCAACAGATATTTGCCATTATTATTAGCTTTGCTCTTTTCTCCAAATTTTCCCAAAATATTTTTGTATGTCTCACAATCATTTCCTACTCTACTATTTAGATCCCCAACAAGGACCAACTTTTCCTTTTTCATTGTGTCAGTTGCTTTTTCTAAAGCCTCAAAAAATTCCTCCACTTCTACCTTAGTAGAACCTTCTGTGGGACCATAGGCACAACTAAGTCTCATTGTCCAGTTCCCCATTCTCATATTTGCCCACATTACTCTACTTGAGACTGACTGCCATTCAAGAAGATTAGCCTCGTATTTTGTGTTGAATACTATGGCTACTCCTTCTTTTCCTTGATTGTTATTGCCTGAATATAACATTTTGTATTTATTGCTCAGAAAGATCTCACCAGTTTTGGTCTTTTTTGTTTCAGTCTCCCCTATTATGTCGATCTGGTACTTATCTAATTCCTCAGCTAGCTCCATTTCTTTGCCATTCAGGCTTCTTACATTGATAGTACCGATCTTTAACTCTGGTGATGTTGAGTTGGGGTTTGTTTTCAGATTTGTTCCAGTAGCTGACTTTTCGCTGTTCGCCCTGGTTCCCTGGCGAAAACAACGGGGGCCTTGTTTAACCGGGCGACGCCCCAGCCGGCATGAAATTTTGTCATGTTGTACCATCATTTTTTATTTTTGTTTAACCAATAAGAATACAATTTGGTCGGCTAAATCCCAAATTGCCAGCCCATCCTCGTTCGTTCAGTATCAAAGTAGATACCCAACAGGGTGCACCACGAGAAGGTGAGGATTGGACATTAGGTCAGAAGCCCTGGTCGGTTCTCCGCATTCCTTTAAAGGCTATGTGGAGGTCTCCTCTCAGTTATACAGCTTTGACCCTTATTTCATACCATCTTTATTGTTGATATTTGGGTGGTTTATCAGGATTTCGCAGGATTCTTTAATTTTCTTTCGTACCATGTTTTTGTGCGGTGTAAGGAGCTGTTTCACCAATGTACTTACCGTACATTGGTGAAACAGGACGGACAATCCCTATACGCAAAAAAGAACACATTAGACACATCAAATATAACCATTATGGTGAAGCAGGCCTCTCAGACCACGCACTCAACACCTTACACCAAATCAACTGGAAAAGCACCTGCTCCTTACACCGCACAAAAACATGGTACGAAAGAAAATTTAAAGAATCCTGCGAAATCCTGATAAACCACCCAAATATCAACAATAAAGATGGTATGAAAATTCCAAGGATCTGGATGGCACACATTCAGCCAACCTAATTTGAAAGATTCAACACAAGTCAGGACTCTAGCCAATCTGCTATTATTAGAAACCATTCCACTCCAACTGGCTGGAATGATGTTAATATATGTATATAGTAGACAACACAAATAATAGGACTTTAGCGTTGATGTATAATTTTTTTTTTTTTTTTTTTTTTTTTTTTCACCAGAGGTCAGGCCAACAATTGTGGTAGCGGTTAGTCAGTGTCTTTAACGAACCAGTATGATTGTAGTATAGCTTGTTTCCTGTGTATATTTGTACGCTCCAGAAGATGACCTTGACATAAAGGTCGAAACGTCGAATTGTAAAATTTTAGTAATAGTAAACTAAAGTTTTTATTCAAACACGGTAGTTGCCTCCATAATTTCCAAAAATGCATTCGGATCACCGTGCAAGCCTAAAAGAAAGGATTTATTATCTAACTTTGCTGTTTTATAATAAAAAAAAAATATTTGTGCTACTTTGAAAATTTCTAATTTGTGGCACACACTGCTATGAAAATTTAATAGACAAAGTTTCGGCAAACTGTATTCTTATTTACAAAAAAAAAAAAAAAAAACATCTTGTAATAGGTATATTTGAAATCTGTGAATTATTCTTTGAAATATGATTTTGAACAAAGATAAAATAATCAAGAACATTGGCAGCCAGTTTTTTTTTTTTTTAAATAATATTTTAAATAATTATCATGAATTTATTTTTTCAAAAACAAAGAAAATGTTCTGTTGAGTAAGTGATTAGACAAAATTAACACAAAAACATTAAACATTGGTTCTCCAAGGTAATGCAATATTTAAGTGAAGAGGATTTATATTTTGTCCTGGAATTATAAACTGTACAATAAAAAGAGAAAATAAAAATAATTTCTATATTTTTAATCTCTCTAATATAACTAAGACTCCATTTGCCCAGCATAAAACAAGGAAATGAGTTCCTTGTTATAGAGAACTGAGACTCAGCTTTACGAGATAATCTATTTAAGTGTTCTCTACAGTGTGAAGGATTATCGCACCTTCTAAAGGACAGAACAGCCAAATTGCACTTCTTATCCATGTTCTTTCAACAGGTGTATTGAATCGTATCCAGATTTAGCTGAACATTTAGCTAAATGCTCCTAGCCGGTTGAAGGGTTAAAAACAAGTTTTAGTGATCCAGTAATTTTTTTGAATATGTGAACTGTTTACCTCATTTTCTGCAGAAAAAAAAAAGTAAAAAGTGATGCTAGGTAAAATTGCATATATGCACAAGGTTCTAGCCAGGTGGTTAAGTCAAGAGAAGTAAATTTTGCTGTTTTCTGAAAAGAAACTGCTGAAGTGGTTTACATAGAGATGAGAAACTTACAAATGTGTTGAGAGAAATGTGAGAAGACTTGAACTTTTCTGAACTATATAAAGAAAATCCAAGTTGCACATTTGAATGTAAAGCAAGTTATGTAAGGGTTGTTTAGGAATTTATGAACATAACTCAGATGAAACAAACTAGGAGACATAGAGAGGCAATATCAGCAGACAAAGCTAATTTGAAATGTAAATAAGTGTTCTGACATAGTAGTTTGTCTTCGTAATTCTTTGCAATCAACAAAAAGAAACTGAAGAATTTACATAGTGTGGAGTAAATATCAGGTTTGAGGTGACATTGGAAGATGTGGAGGAGCTTGTCCAGTCTTTTTCCATAGATGCTCTGAAATAATCCTCGATATCAACAAAAACGTTTTCATAAATTATACATATATGGAGACTACAAAAGAGCTTGCAGATCTATAGGAGATATTAATGAAGTACACAAATTGAAGTCATCTTTAATAGTCTTCATATGACCTTCACTGTACAAGCCTTCTTTAGGAATTGATTTCTGTATTGAGGCATATGTGTTTATCCTGGAAGTGGTAAACCCAAAATATGTAAGAATTGATTCTGATTTTTTCTGGAAGAAAATGGTAAACTTCAGGCAAAAATAAAAAAAAATTTTGACCCTCATATATACAACAACATCAGAGGAAAGCTCCTTTCTCTCTCGCTCCAAAAATGAGAGCAATTTTGATCCCAAGCAACCATGAAAACAACTAAAAACTTAATCTGATAAAACCTTCTCTTATAGGGAATGCCTCTCACTGAAGTTGCAACACTGTTCATGGGTTAATGAATTGTGATTTTGTAAATGATGTGCTTTATTTTAGAACCAGTTAATAAAGGGAGGAAATTGTTTAATTTTTTTTTTTTGTTGTTTTGAATTTTAAATATATTTTTTTTTAAAATTGAAATAATGCATTGGATAGTTGTCTTTATATGTTAATTATAAAATTTCACATTTTGAGCAGGTTTCCAAAAAGACATTTTTTTTTAAACAAAGTATAATTTGCAGTTGTCAGTGTGTATTTTCTTAAAAAAAAAAAAAAGAGGACGTCATGAAAGCACAGTTTTTTACATATCTTATTAGCACACCATTTGTATACGTTGTCATTGTAAGAAAGTAGCATTTAGATGATTTTATTGGCAGAGGTGTGTGTGTGTGGTGGGGGGGGGGGGTTCTGTTCTCTGATTATAAAATTCTTTTTCTGCAAAATTTTTTGATCCCAGTTAGTCATGGTAAGCAGACTCCCACAATGCCTTCATTTGTTCCTAAAGATAACCTAATGTGCTGTGGTTATACACTACATGTCAAAACATTGTATTATATGACTGTTAACAGTGGTATGCTTCTCAATAGGCATTTTCTGAACATTTGGTGAATTTTATACATGTTGAGACTCCTCTGCCTTACTACCTCTAGATGAATACATACTATCTAAATTATTAATTATTTGTAATTTTGTTGGGGAAATACTGGTGTAGTGTATGTGTGTATACACACACACACACACACTACACACTTATACAAGCTTCAGAAATGTATGCTATCACAATAATGTGCAAATTTAAAATAACAATCCATATAAGTGACCTGTTTTCATATGTTGTATGCAGAATATTATTTAATGCATTCAATTAATGCATTGTTCATTACACATTAAGTCATTAACAGGAAGAGGGAAAGAAAGAAAGATTTTTTATAATTATTATAAAATTATAATAATTAATTATTAATAATATATTCAAGTTAAATGAATTACCATCCTTGGAAGGGAAGTTGTCTAAAAGCATGGCAAAGAGAGTAAATTTTTTTACAGGGAAATTGGTGGATCAGTGGAATCCATTGCCAGCATGTGCTTTGAGTGCAAGGAGCATGGATGAGTACTGGTTCAGTATGATAGATATGATGCTCACTGAGATAGACCTTTGACAGTGAGACTGTTGCCTCAATGGAAGTGTGTTATGATTTACAAAAGGGGAGGGAAAAAAAAACATCAAAATTTAGTATTTTTAGCTTTTTTTTTCCCTTCCCATCCCACATGAAAGTCAAGTTATAGTTTTATTGTATTAACCAATAAATAATTGTGATGAGCCACCACTTATTAACATCTTGATAAAACAAACAGCTTGACATATCATGAAGAAATATAACTGTAACTAATAGCAATCTTTAAGTACAAAATCAGTTGCTGTTCAAATAAGACAGTGTGGGATTCAAAATTTTAATTGTTAAATGTTGCTTAATTTTTATAACCTTGCAAACTTTATATGTAATTTTCAGAAGTAAGTATTTCTTATTATTCTCCAGGTTGATTTTGCAAGTAGAGAATGCCAAGCAGCATTTTATGACAAATTAGAAATGACAGGCCAAATAGTACCTGGCGATCGTCCCTGGGAAAGAAGGGAACGACGTGGTGATTTTGAGATTATACGGGATGATAGGTTTAACAGGTAGTTTTTTTTTTTTTTTTTTCCACATAAACATTTATTAATCTGAAATGCATTTTTTAATGATATTTTACTTAATTTGTAAATTGTTAAACTTTATGGAACTTTCAATGAACAGAATAATTATAATCTAATAAGTGTTGTTTTATCATTAAAAATCATTTATAGTTGCTTTGATTCTTATGTTATGAGGCTTTGGCAGATTTGTGCTTAGGTGAGAATGCAAATCACTCTCATATGAATTGTTTCTTATGAATTCCAAAACTCTGCTCTTGAGACCAAAGAAGATCTTTGACTATTTTACACCTCTAGTAGACAGTGTGATGCTCTTACACTGGTTGATGATGTTTATCTCATCTGTATTCCTTTTACTCCCAGCTGATTTGGCTTCTCATAAACTTAAATCTAATTTGATAATAAAGGATATAAATTTATTTCTCAAATCTATTTACAATATAATGTTTATCTAAACTTTTTATTTTTTAATTTTATTTTATTATTTTTTTCCTCCTCTGAATATTTGTACTTCAAATACCAGTAATTTTTGTCGAATATTCGAGGAGGTTGGTAATACTGCCATTAACCACCTAGTAAAACTAACTAGAAACTTAAATCGCCTGAGACTGTACGTATTATGTATGATTTAGATTATTTTCGTCATCTGGTGTGAGTCCACTATGCTGCTTATTTTAGACCTAAATAGCTTGAAAATGTACTGTATTTAGTCAATGTGGCATGAAACCTTTGTGGGTTATCTAGTGCTTGGCCACACCCATAGTGTATTCTTCTTATTCCTTTGCTCTTTTATTTGCGGCATTGAGGATTTTTCTACATTTAACCGCTATCGTATTGAGGATAAGGCAGTCAGCCCTATGTCTCCCAGTGTGTCTTATATCTGTAGATGCGTGTGTTCGTGGACCGGTTTTCCTGTTCTGGGAGACAAAAAAAACTAAGTTTCCAGGTGGAAAAAACATCCATATGAGACTGGCTAACTTACCTTTAGTCAAAAGAGACCAGATAAAGGTTCCTCATTCCAGGTCTTTCCAACAATTTTGTTGGAAAGACCTGGAATCGAATCCAGGTCTTTCCAACAAAAGAACTTCGTCTATACTGACTGAGCTATGGAGGCTAATACCATAGTGTAAATACGCTATAATTTACTGACTTTTTTTTTTGGTAGAATTATCATGAAAAAAAATGTAGATAGCAGTGACTGTGCAGCATTTAGGAAAGATTAATAATCTATATTTATATATTTTATTCACAGAATTAAAGTAATACTCTTAAGATTGAAGTTAGAATCTTTACCAGGATTGTATTATTATTATTATAATAATAATACAGGCACCTCCATGGAGTCCAAGACTCATCACAGGAGATCCAATCTATCATACCTGTCCTTGAACCCATTCTACTCATTCACCACTCTCCAAGCAAAAAATCTAATCCTCACTCCCTTACTAACCACACCTTTATTCAACTATCAGGGATGACCCCCTTGTTCTGGTCCCCCGTAGCCAAATGCTGAAACATTTCCCCTGCATTTATCCTACAAAACACTGTAAGCAAATATTCCCTCTTTCTCTCCTAACAACCAACTTCTGCAATCCACACACACCTTCAATCTATCCTCATAAGGAACATTCCACAGTCCACTCACCATGATGATCACTTGCCCCTAAATCTTCTCTACCACTTTCCCCAAGAAACCCAGGGTGACCAGATTTGAGCATAGTAATCCAGATGTGGTTGTACCAAGTGCAAAGTAATCTTATGGGCTACCTTAGCAGAGTATGGCCTCTCAACTTTAACTATCTACCACCACCACCCCTAAATCTCTAGCTTTATCTATTTCCTCAAGTATAGTGCCATCAATGTGATACATGGCATGTAATCTGTTATTCCAAAATGCATAACTTTACATTTCTCAACATTAAACTGACACCCATTAACTTTTGCCCATATTGACAGCCTATTTAAATCATCCTCCAAATCTCCACATCACCTTGATTAACAATTACTCTACCTAATTTTGCATCATCAGCAAACAACTGAATATTTCCTTTCAGGTTATTTCCTATATCATTTATGTACAAATTACACAGCAATGGTCCCAGCACTGAACCTTGCGGCACACCACTAGTCACCTGTTTTTGCCTCAATTCTGCTCCTCCATATACCACTTTCTGATATCTCTCTCTCTCCAGCAGCCACCCTGTTATCCACTTAACAGTGTCACATCCATCACCCATTTGTTCTAATTTGCATAACAGAGTTCCATGTGGTAATCTGTCAAATGGCTTTGCAAAATTATCGTGTAGCCATTTCCTTTGTCCAACTCAGCTGTTACGCTATTATAAAAAGTTTGTAAATTACTGAGGCATGACTGAATGCCTTAGTAATTTACTCACTTATGCAGTATCATATTTTTATCTACCCATTCTTGAATTCTCTTTTTCACCAATTTTTCGAGTACTTTTACCACCAAGCCTGAGATACTGATCTATAATTTGCTACTGTAGTCGAACCTCACTTATGCAAAGGAATTATTTTGCCCACTTTCCACTCCCTTGAAACTCTACCAGAGCTGAGACTTAAATTAACAGCCTAGTCAACGGCATTGCCAGTTTTGCACAGAGAATGTGCAAGGCAATGCCTTGCACATTCTCGCAAAACCCTAGCTGATATCCCATCTAATCCTGTGACTGTATTTATATTGAGATTCTGCAATATCCTAAGAACCTTTAATTCACCCACTTCTGTTCTCACATTACTGTCTGTCACATAGGTTAAAGCAGTAACTTCACTAGGATGTGATATATCCTTGCAAAGTGGTCACTCAGTAACTCAACTATTTTATCCACTTCTGTCTCTTCATGACCATCATCACTCATTAAGGTTAATCTTCCATATTCATCCTTCCTCTTACTCATCACATAATGAAAGAACTCTTTGAGATTTCCTTTGGCCTGCTTGGCTAGATTCTTCTAATAATGTGATTTTGCCTTACTTACCATGCTGGTCACCTTTCTTGCTTGAGCCTTTACTGTTCATGAGTTTGCTGGTCACCTTTCTCTTTATATAACCTCCACAGCATTTTCTTCTTCTGCAGCTTTTCTGCTTAATGATATTACTCATCCATCTAACTCCTACCTGATTAACCCTCCTTACCCTAAGTATAAAATTTAATACTGCTTTAATAAAACATTTTAATACCTGATCCTATGACCAGGTCCAGTACTCTCCCACCCCTAGTCCCCTCCATCACATGCTACCTTAAGTAATTATCTCAGCAGGTGCATAAATTCCTATTTCCTTCCTGTCATATGATCTTTCTTACTTCCATTCTATATCTCCATAGATGAAGTCCTCCATAATAATCACTCAACCTTCATCTCATTGTACTAATTTGGCAATGCACGTCTTTCAGATCATCTCTGGACATTCCTGGTCTATAGCAACAACCAACTGATATGATATGATGTTAGCTTAAACTTAAAATGGAACTGAAACCATAGTGATGGGCAGTCACAATACTTACCGCTTCCCATGAGAGTTAGCTTAACTGTGTTGCAAACAGTGAAATGTATTTGTTGATATCCTCATTGTGTAACAACATTTTCACATTAACAGTGAAAAAAGCCATATCTAGAACTGGTGAATATTAACCTCATTCCCTGTCACGAGCCCCCTATAATGATCTCTTCACTAAAATGAAAGCACCTCTCATCAGAACAAGTATAATGTCTTGAAGAAGGAAAAAATAATAAACATAGTCAATGAAAAGGTATAAAATTATTATCAAGACTTTCATGCATAAAGTAGTAATTTTTTTAGGTCTTTCATGAGTTGATAAATCATTTGACAAGAAGTTGAGCTATCAACTTCTTGTCAAATGATAAGAAGTTGATTGCTCAAGGCACAATACACACTAAAAGCATGTTTGAGTAGCAGGTTTAGTTTTACTATCATTATTTATTATTTTTAATAAATAATGATAGTGGTTTTGTATTTTTACTGTCACTAATGACTTTGCTTTATCCAGCATAAAGAAAAGTCCCTTATTTTCTTTATGCTGGATAAGCAGAGTGAACTGTTATTTGATGTCATGATAAAATTATGCTTAATGAAAGTATTAGTAGTCTCTGCTGACTTTATCTTCAAGTGCACCATGTGTATCCCTGACTGCATTTCTCCTGAATATTTTCATGTCTGATCAAGTGATCATGGCTGATTCCTTTTAAATTCTCATTCCTTTTGTAAACCATATCGATAGCTTCTTGAACATTTCATTACCTTTATGATATTTATCTTCTATATTCTCAAATCTTCATCAAAAATTTAACTGTAGCACATGTGAACCACAGAACATGAAAACAACTAGCAATGTTCCAGCATGCATACAGAACGAATTTATCATTTGTATTCTGGTTTTTTAATTATTTGACAGTTGTGAAGTTATTAAAAACATCCAATATGTGTAATTAATTGGCAATAAGCTTTTGTTGTGTAAAATCTTTATGTGCCATTACCCTTGATGATGTACGTCTTATGATGCACAAAACTTGTTGGGTTTTTTAATTGTTTATTTTTAATAAACTTTATATTAATATGTGGTCTTAATACTGAAACTACCTACAAAATATGTGTTAATCAACTGTTTATGTTATTGTAAGGCTTCCAGTCAAGAGTAGACTATTGGGAAGTCAAAAGTTATACGTGGATTTTCGACTGTACAGGGGGATCAGTGCCCCCCAAACCCTCACTTTGTTCAAGGGTCAACTGTATATTTATTTTTACTTGGTGCTTGTAACTAAAGCTGATCGCCTCCTGTTTCATATCTGCTGTATACGTTTGTATCCTGAACTAATGTGAAGATATCACTGTTATTAATAACTTCATTTTGTTGTTATTATTATTATTATTTCTTGTATCTTCTCCCCATCTGAATTTGTGCACATTGTATTGGTACGTAGTGTTAATATTTACTAATGTATATCCTGAACTGAATATCCATGCAACACTTACCATTGTTATTATTTTAGTATATCTGGATAACTAATAATAGGAGTCACCACAAAAAGGTGATTATTGGACTTTGTTTCAGAACCTATGATCTGTATCAGTGGTCTTCAAACTTGAGATTCCTGAGGAATCCTTTTCATTGTAAAAATTAGCATTATTTCAGCATTACAATTAATGTTGCATTAATACATTTAATACAATGTAAACAGAAACTATTTATAAATGCATTAATGAACCCATTTATTACTTGGTAACTAAAATAAATTTAGTTTAATCCTTTATCCAAGTGTGAGCAAACAAAGTTTGCACCTGAAAATATCTTTATTAGCTTGAATTTTTGCTAATGAAAATATCTTCATTAGCAAAAATTAGCTTGCGTCAGAAAATATCTGAAAATACTGGGGTAAGGTAGTACAACACCTGGCAACTCGTAGCAAAGGTGGACCAAGCTAACATCACTCCTATCTCAGTATCTCCCATAATGCAAAACACATCTCCTTGCGGATATGTATAATGTTATGCATTAAGGGAAGGGCCATTACCCAGTTGTTTCGACCTTTATTGAAGTCTCTTCAGTGGGAGCCAGGCCCAGAAGTGGAGATACCAGGCAGAAGCAATGGCGAGGTCATCTTTACCTATAGGAGTTGCCAAAAGGTGTGCCACCTTTTTATTAAATTACTCTGGATTTAGAGAAAGATGTTGAAAGTTTAATTTTCACTTGGTTAGACTATAATAAATTTAGTTTAATCCTTTATCCAAGTGTGAGCAAACAAAGTTTGCGCCTGAAAATATCTTCAGGACTGGGGTAAGGTAATGCAACACCGGGTGAATCGTAGCAAAGGTTCACGGTTCATCTACTTGGTAACTAAATAATAAATTTACTGAATACATATAATTAATTTTATTATAACATGATTTACAAATTATATGAAAAATCATACTTCAGTTTAAAGTCTTGGATGTGCTTGTTTTTTGCCAAAGAGAAAATCAACATTTAGTCTTATTGATGACAGTTGCAAGCACATTTCTGGTTCTGCATCAATTTTATTCCTGTATTTTGTTTTTGTTACTATATACATTGAAAAAGTCTTTTTGCATGAATAGGTAGTGACATTTTATTGCATGATCAGACACTTTAGGATTTTCACTAAATTTGCAACAAAAAATGAAGAGGTACTTCCTGTTGATCCTTAATTTTTATAAGGTTGAGTCGATATATCAACTAATTGTTCCTTTTATTTTATTGATATTTCACTTTAACAATGATTAAATGGGTATTTACTTGGCTGACAACATATGCAGTTGCAGGGATAGAATATGAAGAGCAGTAGTTTTAAGGAGGATAGAGAAGACGAATGCGTAGGGAGTGAGTGTAATGCTGATAATAGCAGATGAAATGCCAAAAAAAAAAAAAAGAGAGTAGAAAATAGGTGTGTAGATGGTACTTCATTTGAGACAATCTGGTGTGAGGTAGGGCCAATAGGATAAAATATACAGTTGGCTGCTGTTATAGGACAGGAATGATATGGAAGGCATGCATCAGCAAATTAGCACAGTCAGTGCCTGTTGAATAATTATTATGAGGGGCTTATATGGAGACAGTTGAAAGCAGGAAAGATCAGTTTATACATCTACTGAGAAATAATTATTTGAAGGACATGGGGTATGAGAGTGTTTGATCTGGTCACAGGATCAAAAGATCTCTTTCCATAACCAAGGTGGCTACATTGTGTCCAGTTGTGAAGAGTGATTATTTGGTCTTGATTTGGAATGTTGCAAAATGTGGAATTTCCAGTTAAGAAAAGGTATGTATGTATGGAACTACAAGGCAGGCAATTACAACAAACTCAGGAGGCAGCTTGAAGCAGTGCTACATAAGGAAGGATAATTTTAGCAAGTGATGTTGGTAAGAAAATAATACCATTCAGCACTGTTTTTTTTTAATAGTTGAGTTACTGAGTGAGTACTGCGCATGAATCTATCATCAAAACGAGGATACTACTTTGACATATGTGACAGGAACTGATGTGGAATTAAATGTTAATGAAGTGAAAGTACTTAAGACGTAGAATATTACTAGAAATATGGCTATGAGGTTACGTGGAATATCAGTTTGCATTTTACAAGAATGCACAAAGGGAACAGGCAATGTCTCTGACTAGGCTTGTTTAACTTAAGTCTCTGTTCTGGTAAAGTTGCAAGGGAGTGTGTGTGTGGGGGGGGGGATAATAATGTTGAATAAAGGAGATTCTAAGACTGTAGTAGCAAATTCTAACCCAATCAGCATCTCAAGAGTGGTGGTAAAAGTGCTGGAAAAGATGGTCAAGAAAAGAATTCAGGAATGAGTGGATATAAACACCATGTTCTATGGGCATGCAAGCATGACTTTGTGAAGGATTGGTCATGCCATAGTAATTGACTAACTTTTTATAACAGAGTGAGAGCTGAATTAGGGAATTGGAATGGCTGAACAATGATACTTCTGGATTTACAAAGGTGTTTGGCAGGATACTACATGAACCTCTGTTATGCAAATGGAGATAAATGTGAAACTGGTTATATGGATATGAAGGTGGTTGGCATGTAGGTAACAAAAAGTAGTATATGGAGGAGTAGAAAGTAGGTGACTAGCAGTATACCACAAGGCTCTATACTTGGATCATTACTGTTTAATTTGTACGTAAATGATATAGGAAATGAATTGAAGCAAAATATTCAGCAGGTGATGATGCAAAATTAAGTAGGATAATAGTTAATCAAGGCATGATTTAAATAGGCTGATAGTATAGGCATAACAGTGGGTCTCAGTTTAATGTAAAAACTTGTAAAAGCTATGCATTTTGGGAAAAAAGTTTACAGGATGTGTAAACTTTTGTGTAAACATTGTGGCAAATGTATTCTGCAAAATTTATATAACTAGGGATTTGGGAGTGGTAGATAGAGAGTTGAAGTTTAGAGGATGTGTTGCTGAGGTTGTCAAGGTGGAATAATTAACCAAGATGGTTGGTTATTGAAGAACAATCAGAGATAAGGAAGGTAGCAGTCCTCTTTTTAGGGTCTTGATACATCCACATTTGGTTTACTGTGCTCAGCTCTGATCACCTGAGTTTCTTGGGGGATGAGGAAGTAGCAGAGAGGATCCAAAGGAGAATAACCAAAATGATTAGTAGTCTGTAGAATATTCCCTATGAGGATAAACTGAGAGTTTGTGGATTGCAAAAGGTGATTGAAAAGTGGAAAAAGAAGGTATATAATAGAAATTTAAGTTACTAATAAGGTTTTGTAGGATTGGTTCAGTGGAAATATTTCAGCACTTGGCTAGTTGGGACATGATCCTTGAAAATTTAATAAGAGTGTGGTTAGCAAGGATATGAGGACTAGATTTTTTGCTTGAAGAGTGATGAATAAGTGGAATAGGTTGCCAGTATCAATTGTGAGTGCTTTGTCTGTCACTGAGTTCAGCAAGAAGTACGATAGATATTGTGTGGATAATTTGGGTCTCCCATGATGAGCCTGTGGACTCCATGAAAGGTACCCATGCAATAATAATAATATTTACCCAACATGAATTTAACCATCAGACTGTAGTAAACAGTTAATGACAACATAGACAGTGGTCGTAGTGTCATCCACACCCCTAAAGGAAAGGTCAGTTCTGTGCAGTATTAACATCACTGAATGATAGATTAATTTAGTAGTGTTCCACCCAATATTTCTACCAGTAAGAATCATATTTGTACCCCAAAGCATTCCCCCTCCCCCCTTGCAGTATGAGAGTGCATTCAGAAAGGTGTAAGGTATCATGATGAAGCATGGATATATCCTTTTAAGGATATCTTAAAACAATCATTCTATAGAAAGAAGTTATTACCCTTTGATTTTTATGAACTGGATCTAAAGGTAGTAACTATTCTTTCTACCAGGTTTATTTGAGGAGTTTGGCAAGTTTTCTCTTTTTTTTTATCTTAGCAAAGAACTCATCTATATATTCCATGTTCCTCCCTCTTTCATCTTATCACAAACTAGTCATCATAATTTATTCAGTTATGAATAGGGAAATATATATAGAAATATGTTCATAAGCAGCTCATGGAAACAGTCTATTAGATGAAAGTGAGCAGAGTTGCTCTGTTATGTGCATACTGTAAATCTCATGGTGCATGCGTCTCATCTTCAAAAATAATTTTTTTTATGTATTACATAAACTGTTTTTTTGGCCTTCTTTTGTCTGGATGTCTAAGATGGTGTCCCCACCAACCTCATAGGACTTTTTTCAATTGTTTCTATTTAGAGGTCTTTGCTCACTTTCTTCAAGAATGATAGTTTACAGGAGTGTAATTTTGTCATGTGTATCTTAATATTGATCGAAACAGGTCCCAAAGCTATTGATATATATTAACTAATTATAAATATACATATGTGCACTGAATAGTGAGGTTCCATGTCTGTAAACCATATATAAATGGTTTGATTGGTGGTTTTTCACAGATGAATTGTGGTGTTTATGATGATGAGTTTGGATTTCCTGATTTAAGATTTTATGAATTTAGGAGCTTTGTGCTTTCTTTTCATTGTGACAGAGTATTGATGTAGGAACCAAAGTACTGAAAATCTTTTACTTTTTCAGTAGTATGGTTGTTTAACATTGCTTTTTATTCTGTTTTATATAAGATTTTAGTTTCACTCCTGTTGACTGACAACCTAATCACTGCTGTATTTTTATATAGATAGTCTAGATGGTTTTAGGGTATGAATGTTAGTCAATTAACATATCATCTGCAAAGCAGAGGCTGCTTATGCGGGTTTGGCCTGTTAAATCTTCATTCTATATCCATATCCCATGAGTTTGAAAAATGTAGTCAAGGGTAATATGTAGGTATGGTGCCAGAGTCTCCCTGAAGAACTCCAGTGGAAATGGGAAAGCTTTGTCATCTCTCCATTAACCATTACTCTTGTATGCTAATTCGGGTATGGTTCTTCTGCTTTTGCTTTAATTATTTTAAAAGGTATGCTGTAATAACTGAGAATTTTGAACATCCTTTCTGTTGAATGAATAAAAAGCTTTTGAGAAATCTGTGAAGTTTAAGATTAAAGGAAGGTTTTTATCCCTTGTTCCTTCTAAGGCAATTGATGCAGGGCCATACTTACACTTTTCCCAAGTTGCTAGAGTGCCTTGGGGCCCTTAAATTATCCCTAATTTTTCAGAGCTCCCAGCTAGAGCCTCATGCACCTGTGCATAAGTATGGCCCTGAGTGGATGTGTTCAGCAGTGCTTCTGTTTTTCAAGAAACCTGCTTGATTTTTTAGCAGAAGAGATGCTGCAGTGGTTCAGTTCAGTTTGGAAGCATTCTGTTATATATATTTTTGTATGGTGGGAAATAGTGTTGTGATTCCTCTGTAATTTTCTGGGTTGCTTAGTGTTTTTCTTGGTATTGGTATTATTAGGCATTTCCTACATTGTGATGAAATGTTGCATGTAACTAAAGCTCTATAGCATTGTTTTCAAAGTTTCTTTCAGCCATGTTTAATAACCTCTGCCATTATATCATCCAATCCAAGTCTGCTTTCTCATTGTTTTGGGTTTTTGGTGCAGTTTCAAATTCTTTTATGAGTAGAAAGGCTTATCATTGTCAGTTTGTATCGATTTTTTTATAATGGTTTTAATTCACAACATATGACAATGTAGATATAGTAGATGAATTTGGTCATAAAACAAATAACAGATCTGAAATTCTCAAAATAGCAACAAAATTCTACCAAGAATTATACTCAAGTAAGCAAATAGTTTAACAGACAACCAAGCAAATAGACATGTGAGGATCCAACTAGATCTTGGAAATTACTGAAAAAGAAATAGAACAGGCAGTTAAACAAATGAAAAATGGCAAAGCACAGAGTGGTGATCAAATTCCAGCAGATTTCTTCAAATAGGATTCATGGAACTATTACCAGAACTTCTCAAACTATACAATGGCATCCTACAAACAGAAACAGTACCAAGGCAGTGGTTTAACTCAGAAATAATACTACTTCATAAGAAGGGTTATGGATCAAATATAAGGAACTGTAGGTCCATAAGTCTCATCTCACATAATTATAAAATATTAGGATTATCCAAAATAGAATTAAAAGCCAACTAGATCAGAACAAGCAAGATTTAGAAAAGGTTTTTCAACTATTGATCATCTACATACTATCAACCAAATTATTGAAAAATATCAAGAATATAATAAACCTCTGTACATAGCATTCATAGATTTCCAGAAAGCATTGACTCTATAGAACACAAGCCGCTGTTCTTGGGACTCCAAAATCAAGGTATAGAAAATAAATATATCAGAATATTAAAAAATATTTATAACAGTAGCACAGCAGAAATCAAACTTGAGACAACATGACCATCCTTCAACCTAGGAAGAAGAGTTAAACAGGGAGACCTGATTTCACCCAAGCTATTCACTTCATTGCTGGAAATGTTTAGAGAATTGAACTGGGATAATTATGATTTAAACATCTGAGGCAAAAGTTTAAGTAATCTTAGATTTGCCGATGATGTAGCACTTCTCCGAAAACAGCTCAGAAATGGAAACAATGATTAGAGATCTAAGTAATAAAATTAAAGCATATGGATTAAACATAAACTATAGCAAGGTTAAACTAATGACTAACCACACAGAAATTCCAATAACTGTTGAAAACAGAATAATAAGTTATGAAGAAGATTTTAAATATTTGGGCCAGATAATATCATTTAAAAACAGGATGGAAAAAGAAACAGATGCTAGAATCACCAATGCTTGGAGAGTTGAGTTTAAACGAGTGGATGAAGGGAGACCTACCAATCAGCCTAAAATGCAAAGTTCATAATATGATCATACTTACCCATTTTAACCTATGGATCAAAAACATGGTCACTAAAAACTAAACAAGCGACCAAGTTAAAAACATGCCAAAGAGCACTGGAAAGAAGTATGTTAAATGTCAGAAGGATAGAAAAAATAAGAGCCCTAGAAATAGAATGGAAAACAAAAGTCACTGACATCATAAGAACACTAAAATCCCTAAAATTGAAATGGGCAGGACATTTATTAAGAAAACAAGATGATACATGAAATAAACTTGCCACTTGATAGAGAAAGATAAGTAGAGGTACACAGAAGACCAAATGGAGAGACGAACTTACTTTAACAGCAAGATGAATCTGGTCAAGAACAGCCCAAAATTGAGCTGAATGGAATAACATGGGGAGGCCTTTGCCCACCAGTGGGATTCTGCAGACTGACAACAACAAGATAATAATAAGAAAATAAATAATATATTTCTTTACTTAGTTGCTAATATTTTGCTAGTTTTATACCTGGCCTCTTCAGAGCATGAAAGTTTGTCACAGTGCATGATTAGGTAATACTGTGAATGGTTTAAAAGAAATTAACAAATACTAATTTGATCTTCCAGTTTTTTGGGTAAAATGATACAGTCATACTTGTTGAAGTTTGGAGAATGTTTTAAAGCTGCTGCTGATTCCAGAAACTTGTAATAACATCTGTGTAGCACTTTTGTTTTCTTCTATCTAATCCTGTGTGAAAGTGTGTCCCTGGCATGATCTGCCATTCTGGACTTGCCATAACAATAGTGCCAAATGTATTTCTTATGTTCTCCAAGGTGGACGATTTTCCTGTCTGTCCATAGTAATCGAGGTAACAAGTACAGGGTATTTCATACCCCCATGGATGTGATAAAAGAGAGAGTTTGTCCTGAATGAATGGATGAGGATTAATATATAGTTTACATCTCATATTTATTAAGCATTCTGGATATGTTTTCAGATGTACTCTGAATGTATACTATAATAATGGTTTTGCTGTGGTCTAAATATTAGGGAAGGAGGATTTGAGGGGATAAATTTAGTGTTTTCTCTATTTTCTGGGTATTATTATAGCCATTGTCTAAAAAGTGTGGCAAAGATAGGTAAGTTCGTATCATTGGAACAGGTGGCTCTAGTTTTGTGTGTTAGTGTTTTTAAGGTACCCTATTGTTGGACTGGATGATGTTGATTGTTTGTGCAGATATTTGCTAGTATGTGTAAGCTTTCTATAAATAGAAAAAGATAATGAAGGCCTGACTATCTAGGAAAGGCAGTCAGTTATTGGATTCCTTTTCAATTGTGAAGTTTTATTTAGGATGTTGGCTATTTGAATACACTGAAAATATATGTAATGTGTCTGGACCATGTGGCTAAATAGAAACAGAAATCTTTGTTTTATGAATATTCTATAGTTCTAATTTCTGATGTAATCTGAATGTGGGTTTCCTTGTCATTTTGAAATGCCATATATATTCGAACATTTATTTAATTTAGCTGATTAATAGATTGTGTGTATCCTCTGATTGTTGGATTGCTGTTTAATATCATAGCTTTTCTTTATTAATTCTTCAGTAGTTTGTGTCACCCATTTCACTTTGCAATGATGAACTGGTCTTGGTGACAAAAGTTCATGCTGCTACTTTCTGGATGGATTGTGCAATATAAGTGAGACTCTGGTTGGTTCTTTTGATGTTGGACCTTCAGTTAGTTTATTTTATAATTCCTCTTTGTGCTAAGATTATATCGTAGAAAGTCCTATTGTCATATTGTGGTCTAAACACTACAGCAAGATATCAGTTTTTTCAATAACTAATCATCTCACTTTCCCAATTACACAACTTCTTTTCTCAGTGTTTTCATTTGAGCAGAAGTTTGTTCTGTCAACATAACTGAGAATTGAATCTTCTGTTATTGATCTTCCTTGGCTAAAATTCTCTGAACTTCATTCTCTCACATTCATTTGATTTCTCTCTCTCGCACTCTCTAAAATACCCTCATCCTCCATATGGAACATTTCAATCTTCTCTCTTTATATCTTGATTTTCTTGTTAATGGAAAGAACTTCACTCATAGAGGTAAGTGTCAGTCCATAAATGAAACATAAAATACACTTGAACACAGGGGAAAGATATTTAATCAACTGTAATGTCTTTCAGCTGTTTACGTGTGTATTTTGTTTCTTTGATTTTCTTCATTCCAACTTTTCTTTCTAATGAGGTTGTCTGTTGTGAGGTAACTAATTTGTTGCGTATGAGTTCAACTCATGAAAGGACTCTGTAGAAGATCTGATGAATTTTCTATTATCATTAATCTGACACAAATGGTTTGCATACCTATCAGAAAACTAAATATTTTTTGTTTGAATTCATATGTAGGCATTATGAAAAGCAATAAATATGTATTACTTATGTAACAAATTTTAATTCTTTATTTATGAAATTTTCCCTAAGCATGTCATGAGCATCTTTATGATATGCTGAGTAAAATAATGTGATTTAGTTGGGGGGGGGGACATATAGTATCAAGGATTAGCAATGTAGAGATGGAATCCTCAGCTGTCTTAGCATAGTGTGGTCTAATTTTGTGTCTCCTGCCTAGTACTTTTTTGTAAATCATTAGGTGCTGGTTCTCATTGTTTCATAGCACGAAAAATTGAAAATTAAAATGATATGAAAACAAATTATTTAATTTTTATGGTTATTTTTGTTTAGGAGTACCCCTTTTTATAATGTCATTGGCTTTTTACTCAATGTTTAGGGTATTACTGCATGTTTTAAAGACAGATACATGAAGAATAATTTTGGACATACCTTTGTAGGATGTTCATGGTTGTCTTCTTCAAAGAAGAAAAATTGAGTAAAAAGCCAGTGACATTATAAAAAGGGGTACTCTTAAACAAAAATAGCCATAAAAAATATTTATTTAGAGGAGTAACATGGAAATTTTTCCAGAAATAATACCTAAAATTATTTACTCTTATTTTTGGAATAAGAACAACAAATTAGTATATAACACACAGTTAATTAAGGATACATTTATTGTACAAGTATATAAAAATAAGTAAAATGTATTGTAAAATGTTGTTAGGTGCCATCCAGTCGTTTTTGACTCTTGATGATCTTGTGAACAAAGGCTTTCCACCTCACTCAATCTCTTGTCTTTTCTTTCAGTAGTACTAAGTTCAAGGTGGTAAGTTCCTTTATGTTGTCTATGCAACTCTTTTGTTGTTTTCCTCTCCTTTTCATGTCTCAATCTTCCCCAACATAACTGCCTTTTCCAATGATTCATCTGTTTTACATAATATGTCCAAAGTACATTTAACTTCTGTTTAGCAATCATTGTCTCCAAGGAGTATTCCGTCTTTATACTCTCTAAAACCTTATTAGTCATTCTTGCAGTCTGTGAGATTCTTAATAGGTATCCTCCATGCCCATAATTCAAATGAATCAATTTGCTTTCTGTCTTTTTTCTTAATAATCCAGCTTTCTGATACTTGGACATGCTGTAAGTTTCCTACTATGAAGTATGAGCACTCAATGTGCAATGGAAATAAATGCTTCCATACTTATATGAATTGGTTTAAAAATTTCAGTTGACTAACCAGAAACAACACTCCAACCAAGGAAATACAGACCAGAAATCTTGTACCTTATAATTCTCATAATACCAAACAAAGTTAGGAAGAGAGTTTGTATAAGTCAATTTACATGGAAGAAGAAACTGATGCCAATAAGTGATTTGAGTTTGCCATGAAGACAAGCATCAGCAAAATGTTTAAATGAATTACTGGCATTTGGTAGTAGTCTGGTATCATGAAAAGCAATACATATAGACTACTAATGTAAAAATTTTACTTCTTTATTCGTAAAATTTTCACACAATATGTCATAGCATCTTTCAAGTCATACTGACACAGCATGTAAGTATAATTTGAAAGATAGAACAATAGAAATATACATGAGACAGGATTAACAATGTATATATGCAATCAAGAAATGCAGAGTTACAATCTAATTATAATTGAAGTCCTAGCAAGAATGAATAAGAGTTGCATACAAAAGTGATGTGCAGTTCCCACAAGAGAGATCAACACAGTTCCTTTAGTCTGTTCAGATCAGATCAGAACAATTGTTATACATTTGTATAACAGTTGTCCTGATCTGATCTGAACCGTGGTAATTGATGTATTGCTTATATTCCCTGTGATGAAGTTCGCATATCTTCCAGACCAAATAAGATAAACCATACTTGTAGGAATGTGATCTTCATAAGAGAAGGCCAGCAGAGAAGTGTCAAGAGCTCTAAGTAACTTAACTTGTTCAGGGATTCACTGAATATAAGGGATGGGCATACAGTTAACATCTTGAATGGTTAAAAGATTGGATAACTTATATTTGTCTATGACAAGTATTATCAAAACCATTAGACAGAAAATTAGATTTTACCTATTTCTTATACTAAATGAAAGACTGTGGGGAGAAGGTACTTAACAGGCAAAGCTATGAAGAGATCTTCACATAGCCCTTTAATGAATGTGGAGAACCATCTTATGGTGGTGGATCTTCCTGCTAGTAGATATCTAACTGGATACCAAATGCTTGAGAATGGGCTGGCAATTTGGAAACAAATTCTATTCTCATTGGCTTAAACCAAAAAATGATGGTACAACATGACCGAATTTTATGTTGGCTGGGGTGCCACCAAGTTAAATAAGCCAGGAAGCTAGGACAAACAGCAAAAAATCACCAGCACAAACCCTTGACACATTAGTGAAGTTGAAGATTGGCACTATCAATATGAGAAGCATGAATGGAACTAGAGGATGAATTGGATAAGTACCAGACTGATATAATAGATGTTACCAAAATATTAATATTTTGGATATTAATACTAGTATCCTCAAAATGCAAATGCATGCATCCTTTTGGATGTGTATAATGCTATACATTATGGGAAGGATGATTAGCCAGACCAGTTTGGACCTTTACTGATGTTTAATCAATGGGAGTAAGACCCATAAGAGATACCAAGATATAAGATTAAACCAGAAAATATATTCTTGCTGAATCCTATATTTCTTGGGAAGTTTAATTTGTAACTAAGTGAAAAAAACTTTCTAGATATAGGAGCACTCACTACCACTTCCAACAATCATTCTACCTATTCATCACAGTCTTAACACCCTTGTTAATCATATGCAATTTCCGCATTCTCTTCCTTCCTGTCATGTAGTGAAAAAAAAAAAAAAAAAAGTCTTCAGTGTCAATTGTATAAAACTCCTTTTTTTTGCATATCAGTTAGCTTTCAAAGCCCACAGATCTTCAATCTCTTCTTATAGGTTGATTCTACAGACCTTCTATAATCTGCTTCATTCCTGGGGGATATAGAAGCACTCACAACCACCTTCAGCAACTATTCTACCCATTCATAACCCTCAAAGCAAAACTAGTCGTTAACACCCTTCCTAATCATACTCTTACTCAATTTCCACAATCTCCTCTCCCCCCCTTCTTGACATTTAGTGAAAAAACATCTTCAGTGTCATCATGTCTCCTCTTTTTGCATCTCAGTTTTCAAAGTCCACAGACCTTCAATCTATTATCATAAGTAAGATTCCACATCCCAGCCACAATCTTTGTCACTCATCTTTGGATCCAGGTGACCAGATTATTGTTTCCCTTATAAAAGGGGAAGAATAACCTCCCAATCTCTTGTGTGCAATCATGTAATCTAATGAGCTGTTCTGGATATTTTTGCATTATGCCCTCTAAACTTCAAGTCTCAAGTCACTGGTGTCATCAGTTTCCTGCAGTTCAGTTCCATAAATATAGCACACAGCTTGTAGTCTCTTCTTCTCAAAGTGCATCACTCTGTATTTGGCCACATTAAACTGAAAGCCATTTACCTTTACCCATATTGCTAGTCTATTTAAACCGTCCTGCAAAATTTACCTCATTGACTATTCACTCTTCGCAGTTATACACCATCATAAAGCAGCTGGATATTTCCCATTAAACCATTTCCTATATCACTGATGAACAAATTAAAAAACAGAGAACCAACTAGTGAGCTATGGGGTTCACCACTAGTCACCTGCCTTCTCCTAGACTATAATCCTCCATAAACCACTCTTTGATATCTGTCCATCAACCACCTTCTCATGTAAATCACCAGATTCATATCCATTTTCATTTGCTCCACTTTATGCAACCAAGTTCTATGTGGAATCCTCTTAAATGCTTTTACAACAGTAGTATCACTGAGTAGCCATTTGCTTTATCCGACTACATTATCACAAATTACTAATGCAAGATCTATTCTGCACAAACCGTGTTGTCCCTTATAAACTATCATATTCTTGTCCACACAATCCTGAATTCTGTCTTTTAGCAATATCTTACCACCACTACTGAGATACCAATTAGCATATAATTTTGCTACTTCTGTCGTGGTGGCCCCTTTATGCAGTGGGACTATTTTGCACTCTTTCCACCCCATTGGCACCTTCTCAACCAGTACTGATGAATTAAATTAAACAGCTTAGTAAGAGGAAATGTTAATTCCCATAATTCCAATATGCCATCTAATCCCATGGCTGTGTTAGCATTAAGGTTCTGCAATATCCTAAGAACCTCGAATTCTTTAACTTCTATTCTCCTTTATTTAAATTAAGGGGATATTAAATCCCACATTGTTTTAAAACCGAATAAGAAACTCAAAGATTGGAATCAGAGAGTTTCTTGCCGAATATAGTATAGTAAACTATAAAGTATCAGCGATCACTAAGCGTCCGCTAAATGCAAGTGACCCCTAGCACGTAGTGCAATAACGGAAATCTCGCAGCAAAGTCGGTAAAGTTCTGATCACTATTCTTAGGTATTTTCCATAATGTAAAAACACATTTCCTAGGAAATGTATACTGTTATTACATTATGGTGGGGGGGGGGGGTCACTACCCATATTAAAGTTCTATTCTCCTATCGGTCAATGCCACATCAAGCATTGCAATATCATCACCTAGGTGGTGCACCCTTTCAAAATGATCACTCAGTGACTTAACAATTTGGTTTGCTTCTGTTACCTTCCTACCATCGACGCTCCAGATATTTCCATCTTTTACTTGCCACACAGTGAAAGAACTTTTTACAATTTCTTTTTGCCTCATCACCTAGATCCTGTTCATAATTAGTTTTATTCTTTCTTCCTTATCATACATGTCACCTTCTTGCTTGTGCTATACACTGGTCATGGGCATGCTGATCACTTTTTACTTTATACTTCAACCACAACCTTTCTTTTTTCTGCAACTCCTACTTAGTGATGCTTTTCATCCATCTAATTTATGAGCTGGGTATCATTTCTGCTGTTGCTTTCTTCAAACAACTTCCATCATCTGTCCCATCTGAATTCTTATGTCATGATACTGCTGAAGCTAATTTGTTATAATCACTTGCTTTGTAATTCCAGCAATAGCCTCTTTAACAGCAATTCTGAATGTATGGCAATCTGAGACTTATTTGTTCCTATCATAGAACAGAAGATTCTATTCTAAGGAAGAAGTAGAGGAATTTTTCTAAGCATTTGGGTAGGCAGATGACAAAAAAAGAGGAAAAGTAGGTCTTTGGAGATCAAAACAGCATAGTAGGAAACAGTTAACAGATATATAAAGAAATGTTTGGGGGAAAATTTGAAAATAAGTATGATATAAGCACGTACACACAAGAAAGATATTTAATTAGTCAAATATTTCGGTATGAAAATTGCTGACCATCTTCAGTGGCAATACAAGAACAGTTTTAAAATACAAGGTGGAATACTAACAATAGATCATTTATAAATAGAACAAGCTGCGTGATGTTATATCACTAAGTATTAAAGAGAAATATTTTTAAGCAGAGACATGATTGAATTAAAAATATTAATTAATAATTTCAATAATTTTTAAATAACATAAAATTAATATGAATTAATGAGTTATCCTGATTAGACTTTCCCAGATTTTTGATACAGATATACAGTCATTTCGATTCAGGTTAGGATGATGGAGTACGGCCTCTACGCTTTCTTTGAATAAACGTTCAAATTTATACCGGGATCTATGAAAGAGGCGAGTTTTTGACCAAAGGATGTTGTGGTTAATTTCTATCCCGTGCTGAGCCAATCCAGATTTTTTGGGTTTGTTGTGATGAATGGAGGATTGATGTTCTTGGATTCTTTTTTCTAGAGAGTGTCCAGTTTGTCCAAAATAGGAGAGCTCACAGTTGCAGGGAATTTGATAAACTCCAGGAAGAGACATAGTTGAGTGTTTGTCTTTAGAAGAAGGAAAATGGGAAGATAATTTGTTAGTAGATGAATAAGTAGCTGTTAACTCATGTTTCTTCAGAATTCTTGAAATAGGTTCTGAAATCCCGGAGATGTATGGAATTGGAACTCGATGTATTGAATCTTTGTTGTTTAGTGGTGGATTATAAGAATCGAGAAAATGTTGTGTACTCTTTTCGGAAAAGCCATTGAGTTTCATGTGCTGTTGGATAGTAGAAAGCTCTTTCTGTAGAAAATTAGAAATAGAACAATTAGTTTTGGCTATTCTGATTAGACATTTTATGATTCCTGTTTTTTGACAAGGATGATGGGCAGATTCTTCAAGAATATAACAACCTGTGAACGTTGGTTTCCTGTAAACTGTAGTTGTAAGAGTATTTGAAGGTGACCGGATGAGGAGAATGTCTAAAAATGATAACTGGTTGTTTTTTTCCATTTCCATAGTAAACTTTATACGATGATGTAAGGAATTGATACTGTTTAAAAAAGAAGGTAAGGAGTCTTTGTTGTGAGGCCATACAGTAAAGATGTCTTAAAAAATATCTTACCCAAAAGGAAGGTTGAGGGAATATAGATGAGAAGAGGATGGTCTCACAACAAAGACTCCTTACCTTCTTTTTTAAACAGTATCAATTCCTTACATCATCGTATAAAGTTTACTATGGAAATGGAAAAAAACAACCATTTATCATTTTTAGATGTTCTCCTCATCCAGTCACCTTCAAATACTCTTACAACTACAGTTTACAGGAAACCAACGTTCACAGGTTGTTATATTCTTAAAGAATCTGCCCATCATCCTTGTCAGAAAACAGGAATCATAAAATGTCTAATCAGAAGAGCCAAAACTAATTGTTCTACTTCTAATTTTCTACAGAAAGAACTTTCTACTATCCAACAGCACATGAAACTCAATGGCTTTTCCAAAAAGAGTACACAACATCTTCTCGATTCTTATAATCCACCACTAAACAACAAAGATTCAATACGTCGAGTTCCTATTTCAAGAATTCTGAAGAAATATGAGTTAACAGCTACTTATTCACCTATTAACAAATTATCTTCCCATTTTCCTTCTTCTAAAGACAAACGCTCAACTATGTCTCTTCCTGGAGTTTATCAAATTCCCTGCAACTGTGATCTCTCCTATTTTGTAGAAATTGGACGCTCTCTAGAAAAAAGAATCCAAGAACATCAATCCTCCATTCATCACAACAAACCCGAAAAATCTGGATTGGCTCAGCACAGGATAGAAACTAACCACAACATCCTTTGGTCAAAAACTCGCCTCTTTCATAGATCCCGGTATAAATTTGAACGTTTATTCAAAGAAAGCGTAGAGCCCTTACTCCATCATCCTAACCTGAATCGAAATGACTGTATATCTGTATCAAAAATCTGGGAAAGTCTAATCAGGATAACTCATTAATTCATATTAATTTTATGTTATTTAAAAATTATTGAAATTATTAATTAATATTTTTAATTCAATCATCTCTGCTTAAAAATATTTTTCTTTAATACTTAGTGATATAACATCACGCAGCTTGTTCTATTTATAAATGATCTATTGTTAGTATTCCACCTTGTATTTTAAAACTGTTCTTGTATTGCCACTGAAGATGGTCTGCAATTTTCAGACCGAAATATTTTCTAATTAAATATCTTTCTTGTGTGTATGTGCTTATATTATACAATCTTTATGTCACAAGTATCCTCAAAATATCAAATTTGAAGATAAGTGCAAAGCTACTAATAATGGTAAGTAGCTGCTGGATTCCTGTTCAGAACATGGACTAGTCATTACTAACATTATGTTCCAACACAAAGATGTGCAAAAATTTACACACAGAGAAGTCCCAAGAAACAAGAAAAGTCTCATTGACTATGTTATTGCTGATAGTGATGTTTTACAACTGATTCAGGGCACAAGAGCACACAAAAGATTTGAAATTTGCGGTGATTACCATTTACTTTTGTGCATGATAAAATTGAATATCATACTGAAAAGAAAAGTGCATTCTGCAAACCTGTACTGCAAATCCAGTACAGGTTTGCAGAATGCAGGATTCCCAAACTAAATTTAATAACTGATGTAATAAATTGGGTAGAGGGGAGGAAAAAAAAGCTATAAGAAGACTAAGACAAAACAAGCAGAAACCATCAACTGCATCCTGGATGGATTCTAAAGAACAGGTAAAACATTTCAGCTATTTAGGCATAATGTTTTAGTGAAGATGGCAAATTAAATATGGAAATAGACAACAGAGTTAGCAAAGGTGGTATGGTCAACTGAATAAATTTATATGGAATAACAGAGAAATTAGTCAGAATACTGAACTAGCTATATATAAAACAGTGTTCGATCTGAAAGCTGGATTAGAAATATAATACTTGATCAGGCTAGAGACCACAGATATGAGAGTTCTGAGGAAGATTAATGGCATCAATTACAGTATTATATTAAAAATGAGGATATTACTACAAAACATAACATTGTTAACATTGAGGAATGTGTTAGCAGGGGTAATCGCAAGTAAACTAAAACAGAATGGGAGAGGAAGGTTTAGAAAAACAAGTGTTTTTGCCAAGATGACACGGAAAAGATTCAGAAGAAAACAAAATTCTAGGCAGATTGATTCAGTAAGAAATAGCTTAGAAGATTGATATGAAAGATTTGATTATCATATTGGGGTACTGAAATTTGGAAGTTAGTAATGATATAACTTTTTCATTTAGTACTATCATAATATCCTCTATGTCACCTGAGGATACGTATCAAGGATTTGAAGATGCTTAAAAGACTGTCTGGTTGGCAAAGAATAAGGTGGTCAAAAATATACAAATTTTATTTTCTGTTTCACATGTAAACTGTATTTTAAAGTAAATGGTGTTATTTTGTTTACCAATTCTTGATGTGCTTTATTAATGAAGACCTGCATACTGCAAAAATGACTTCTACAAATCTTTATTTTACTGAAAGGATGAATGTTGTGGATATGTAATTCAGAATTCTCCAAACGGTTAAAAAACGTGGGATGATGAAAACAGGACTGTTTTACACACACACATTCTTGAGCAGCAGCAGTGCTTTTTTACTGAATATTACTAGTAATTATTTTACTTATATGCATCAAGTAATTTAATGAAATTTGCATTTTTCACAATGTCTATTGTTAAGATGTTTGCTTTGTAAAACTTTTTATTTTCTGCTATATAAAACTTTTATTAAAATTACTGTCTACATTTTACTGGAATGCAATGAGATCAGTGGGAATACCTGAGCATCTAGTTCTCTTGATAAGAGAGCTGTATGGCAATCAAGAAGCTTCAGTAAAAAACAGTCTTTAGAGAAACAGACAGTGTTTGAGTAGATAAAAAGGATGTGGGAGGATTATATGTCACTGTATCTTTTTAATATTTATAGTGAATATATTATGAGAATGGTTAACTTAGACAAAGAACCAGCTGGAATTAAGATTGGTGGAAGAAAAATAAGTAATTTAAGATACGAAGATGACACAACCTTTATAGCAGAAACTAAGGAAGTTCTGGAGTGGTTGATTCCATTGGTTAGGAGGGAAAGCAACAAAGTCAGGCTTAATTTAAACATCAGCAAAACAAATGTGATGACTTCTAGCAATTTAGATGAATTTATGATTAAGGAAGATTAAATAGAGATCAGTGAAAGTTATGATTTATTGTGGTCGAGAATCAGAAATGATGGTAAATGTAAAGACGAAATTAAAACGATAGCCATGGGGAAATAAGCTATGTTAAACTTAACAAAATAGAAGTGTGAGTAAGGCCCTGAAACTTAGAATTGTCAAAGCAACGGTATTTCCAATAGTGATATATGGATATGCTTGATATTCCTTTGCCTAAGCTATCGATCATAGTTTTTATCTAATCCTTTTTCCACCTGTTTTGCATCAAGATGATTCTGTCATATAATTATACACAGAGAAATCCACTTCCTGGCTGTTTACGTTTTAATTCTTGCATTGATATTAGATGAATGTCTTATTCTATTCCAAACGTATGATCTCACTGTATCTCTTTATTTTCACCAGAAAATGCTCAGAGGAACCATATTCAAGACTGGTTTCAAATTGATATTGAAATAAATTATTCTAAAGGTTTGTGATTCAGTATTGATTCCTGATTTGTGTTACCAGTTCATACTCTCCTATTCCCCTAATAATTATCCTATCTTTGTGAAAATAAAATCATAATCGACCTTCCTAAGAAGGGCAATAAATCTTTACCAACATATTACCTCCCTGTTGCTTTCACTTCAGTTCTTTCTAAAGTGAAGGAAAAAACCATTTATAGCCACTTCTAATGTAGAAATCTCAACTAATAAATGAATGAAAGTATTGGTTTTATTATTATTAGTAGTATTTGACACCTCCAGGGAGTTTTGTTACTCTTGATCCACTGGCAGTGTTTCTTATGTGTCCTATATTTTGACAAATATGTAAAAGTTTAGGGACAATCATTTGGATGCTCATGATATCTCTAAAGCATTTGATAGGGTTTAGCATAAAGCCCTCTTAAAAAAGCTAGGCTCCACCTGCATATCAGTGACATTTTCCAATAGATGAAAATTCAATATTTACAAATTTGGTCAATCACAGTATATTTATACTCTTTCTTATTTGATGAAAGTTGCTCTTTACAAATGAACAAATCTTCTAAGAATATCTAATTCTACAGCCTTAATTACAGTAGTTATCTTGATTACTTTGTTAATTTTACTTCTATAAAAATTGAAACCTTATTTCCTAAAAATAACTACAGGAATACCTTGTGTAGCGTGGTTAATTGGTTCCAGGAAGCGTCTGTCCTATGCAAAACCGCATTGTTCGAGGTCTATTTATAAAGGTTTTCAATTTAATTTATTACAAAAATTTAGGATAATAAAAATGTTTAAAAATGAAAGAGAATTGTATTTTTATTAACTAAATAACAAATAAAATCCTTTTAAATGATATAAAGTTGTAGAAAACAAAACAAGTATTGCTTCAATTTTAGCATACAGTAATTTACTTTTTACTAAAGTAGTCTTTTAGTGTTTGTTGAACCATCCTTATCTTCTTTGTCCCTTCAAGTACTAGATCTCTATAGCATTTGATGGCATTATTGAGACTTTGTCTCACTTTGATGCTTCTTTCCAAATTCGGGTCGGCATTTATGAGAAAGTCGGAAGCTTCGTCAATTTTTCTCACAAAAGTTGAAAGGTCAGCAAAGGAAAATTCTTCAACCATGACATCAATAGGGTCTTCTTCTGCTTCATAGGCTCATTGTTGTTCCAACTCCAAAAGGGTTTCATCATCCAGATCATTTGAATGAAGAATCAATACATTCATTCACATTGTTACAATCTAAACTTGTAAAACCAAGATCTTTGCCCATTTGAACAATTTCTGTTGAGATTTCCTCTTTCTGTGTTGCAAAGGCAACAAAGTCCTTTGAACAATGCAGCAAGATATTATGCCATATGGCTCTCATGTTGCTTTGAGTCATCTCTTGCCAAGATTCATAAATATCTTGAATGGCATCTTTTATGTTAAATTTCTTCCAAAATTTACTCAAAGTCCAAGAATCTTCTTCTGCTGCAGCTTTAATAGCTTGAGCAAAAGTTCGTCTTGAATAGTAAGCCTTGAAAGTAGAGATAATGCCTTGATCCATCGGCTGCAGAATTGATGCTGTGTTTGGAGGGAAATAATGAATCTTGACATTTTCATCTAAGTCAGTCAATAGAGTTGGATGGTGTGCCACATTGTCTAATAAAAGCAAAATTTTGAAAGGAATATCGTTCTTTTTACAATAGCTTTTAACTTCAGGGCAAAAACAAGTTTTAAACCAGTTTTTGAAAATTGAACGAGTCATCCACGCTTTTTTATTCAAACGCCAATGAACAGGTAAATTGTTCTTTGTAAAGCCCTTAAGAGCTCCTGGGTTTTCTGCTCTGTACACTAACAGTGGCTTCAATTTTAAATTACCTGATGCATTACCTCCTAGTAAAAGTGTCAATCGGTCTTTTGACACTTTATACCCAGCTTGTGTTTTTACCTTCTCTGCTAGAAATGTGCATGATGGCATTCTTTTCCAGAATCTCGTCAGTGTTAAAAATTTGATCATCTGTGTACCTTCCTTCTCAATAAGCTCCTTCAATTCATTGGGAAATAATTCTGCAGTTTTAGTATCAGCACTTGCGCTTTCACTGTGTATTCTTACGTTATGGAGTCCCATACGCTTTGTGAAATTGTAGAACCACTTGCGACTTGTTAGAAAAGTTTCACTGGTTGTACCTCCCTCTTTATCGCTTTTATTTTGTCATATAGACTTGTTGCTTTTGCCTGGATTATCATTTGACTCGAAGGAATCTTTTTCTGATTACAATCTTCGATCCAGATCATTAGAAGGCGTTCCATATTTTCCATTGTAGAAGATCGATTTCTCGTGATCACTTTTGACATATAAGAAGCGGTGCTCATTCCATGTTGTTTAATCTTTTCTTTGCTCTGAATAATTGTTCGTACAGATGACTCATTCATTGAATTCTCACATGCTATTTTAGCAAACGAAGCGCCATTCTCGTGACATTTTATAATTTAAAGTTTCTTCTCTAGTGTCAACCACTTGTGTTTTTTTGTTACTCCAACAGTGTGTTCTTTCTTTTGTCTCTTTTCACTCATACTTCTTCTTCTGCAGCTTCTCCCACTTAAGTGGGGGTCACTATTGATGATGAGTCTCCTCCACATCCTCCTGTCTTGGGCTGTCACCACATCTAAGTTCTTCATCCTCAAGTCCTCTTCTACCAGCTCCCTCCATCTCTTCTTTGGCCGCCCACACTTCCTCCTTCCTTGCACATCGATCTTCATGACCCTTCTTCCCACATATTCGTACTCCCTCGTCATCACATGACCAAACCATCTCAACCTTGCCTCCTGTATCTTCACTCCTAAGTTAGTAACTTTCACTGTTCCCCCTCGCATAGTCATTTCTCAGACGATCCTTTTTGGTCACACCGCACATCCACCTAAGCATTCTCATCTCTGCTACTTCCATCCTGCTGATGTTATTTTTCCTCAGGGCCACAGTTTCTATAGCATACGTCATAGCTGGCCTCACTACTGTCCTATAGATTTTGCCTTTCAGATTGATCGACACCCTCTTATTGCATAACACTCCAGCCATCTCCCTCCAGTTCCTCCAACCCGCTTGTATCCTGCATCCCACTTCCTTCTCAGCTCCTCCATCTTCTTCCACTGTTGAACCTAAGTATCTAAAGTCCCTCACCTTCCTGATAACATTTCCTTCCAGCTCCAGATCTGTCTCCTGGCCACCGCCCACTGTGCAACACATATACTCTGTCTTACTTCTGCTCAGTCTCATACCTCTCTCTTCCAGTACTTTTCTCCATCTTTCCAATTTAGTTTCCGCTTCTTCTCTTGAATCTGCACACAGCAAGATGTCATCTGCATACAACATTGTCCAAGGCACATCTTCTCTCACCTTCTCCATCACCACCTCCATCAAAATGTTAAACAGAAACGGACTTAATGCTGACCCTTGATGCAAGCCAACTGTTACTTGAAAACTTTCTGTCTGTCCCAGAGAGATCCGAACACTTGTCTTCACATTTCTGTACATCTCCCGCACCAACCTTACATATTTCTCCGGAACCTTCTTCTCCCTCAGACACCTCCAGACTTCTTGCCTTGACACTCTATCGTATGCTTTCTCCAGATCAATAAATGCCAGATGTAGCTCCTGTTGTTTCTCTCGAAACTTTTCCATCATCTACTGTAACCCAAAGATAGCATCTGTTGTTGATCTACCAGGCTTGAAGCCAAATTGTTCCTTTGCAATCGCCATCTCCTTCCTCAATCTTCCATCAAGAACCCTTTCTAGGATTTTCATTGTGTGGGACATCAACTTTATTCCTCTGTAATTTTTGCAGTCTTGTGCATCCCCTTTTCCCTTGTAGATGGGGACAAGAGTACTCTCCCTCCATTCCTAGGGTTTATTTTCCTGTTGGCAAACTTTCACGAACAGGTCCCACAGCAGGTCAATTCCCTCTTCCCCCAGTGCCTTCCATGCCTCCACTGGAATCCTTTCGGGGCCCACCGATTTTCCATTGCTCATCCTCTTCATGGCCTCCCTCACTTCCACTCTACTGATGTTCTGCACCATCCCCTCAGAAGGCTGCCCATCTTCTCTGTGAGTCCTTGCATTTTCCTCATTCAAAAGTCCCTCAAAGTATATTCTCCATTTGTTTCTTATGTCCACATCCCTCCATAATACTCTTCCTTCAGCATCTTTGATCTGCCTCACATGTAAGATGTCCTTTGCTGCTTTATTTCTACATTTTGCTAGTTGGTAAATTTTTCTCTATCCTTCCTTTGTTTCTAATTGATCATACAGATCTTGATGTGCCATGGCCTTCGCCTGTGCCACAACTATCTTGGCTTCTTGCTTTCTCTCTCTGTACACCTCTCTGTCCTCTTCCATTCTTGACTCATCCCACTTGTGCTTTGCCTTCCTCTTAGCTGTCACTGCCACTTGTACGTTATTATTCCACCACCAATCCTCCTTCTGCTCTCTAATCTTTCCAGATGTCTCACCAAGCACCTCGATTGCACAGCTCAGGATTACTTTTGAATTATGTTTCCACCAATCTTGTACACTTTCCAGTCCATCCGAAATCCTCTCTAACACCCCTCTCCCTAAAACGATTCCTCACACTCTCTTCTTTTAAGCGAAACCACTTAATTGTCTTCATCCCATGGCTTCCATCTTATCTTCGATCTCATTTTAAAGTCTGCGCACAGCAGTCGGTGTTGCTGTGCCACTTGATCTGTTGGAATTACTTTACAATTTGTCACAACCTGTTTTCTTCTAGTCAAAATGTAGCTGATTTGTGAACTGTTGTTACCACTCCTAAATGTTATCAAATGTTCTTCCCTCTTGTAGAAAAATGAGTTCACAATTTCCAAGTTCACAATTTTCATTCATACTTAAATAATAAAAAAATATTAAATACTAATATTAACATAAATAATAAAATGCCGGGGAAAGAACATGTCTACATGAGAGCCATTCGAATAACTACTCATAAACGTGGCTCTCAACTGTCACTTGCGGCGCCCGGGAGTCGCCGGTCAGTGTTGACAGTGTTAGTGTAATAATGATAAGTGTAATAATAAAAACCGTTTTAGACCAAAACCCACGTTGTTCAAAGCCGCGCTATATAAGGTATTCCTGTATTTCGAAACCAACATTCTGTATTTTGTATAAACATGGTACACATAGTACACTTTAGCATCTAACTTTTTTTTTTTTTCCCTCTCTCTAGGTGTTACTTTGATTAAAAATTAAATTATAGTTGACAAAAAAATTTATTTTCTGCCTTGCTTCATTTAAGCATGAGTAAACAAAAGTTTGCTGCATCTTCAATGCTTCATGGGGTACTGAGACAAGGTGATTTCATATCAGCTTTCTTTGCTGTCCAATAATTTTTTGTGGTTACCACCCACGAAAGGTTATTACATAACCTATAGTACACTTCTATCATGGGGTGGGCTAAGGATTTTTTTTTTTTTTTTTTTTTTTTCCCATTTTTGTCCATGTTATATTTACATGGTCTGGAAACCTGCTCTATAGACCAAACATCAAGCCAATTCAGGCATCCAATGAGCAGGGCAGTGGTCTCACACTGGGTGATGAATTCATCTTCCTCCTAAGGACAATCACAAATATCCATGCCCACAGCAGAATTCGAACCAGTGACCTGTTGGTTGGAGAGCAGGTATGCTAACCAGGCAAGTGTACCATGCATACTCCATTTCAGTTATACTGCTATGAATTGTGAGAAAGTCACCACCCAAATCTAGTTCAACTTTTATTGTGGTCTCATCACTGGAAGACTCATGGATACTCTGCATTAGAGATGTAACAGGATTTTTCTCTGGGACGAGAAGTAAATTCAAGCAGTTCTTGTTTTCATTTTTTCTTTATACATATCTGAAAGGAGATATTCCATGTATTATGGGATACTAAAGCAACTTGATATGAAGTCAGCTGCTTTTATATACAGGAAGCTTAATTTTGAAGATATTTCATATGCAAACTCTTGCTTTCTTAGCTATGGGAAAAATAAAGATGAAAACAAGAATATCATTCCTTGTCAGATTTCCTTGCAATAGCATTCCTTGTCCTTAAAGGCTGCCATTCAGTTTCTTTTGTGCATATGTTCTTCAAATTTTCTTCATGTAATGAATCCCTCAACAAGCAGGGTTTTACAAATTGTGCAAAATCCTGCTCTAGAGCCTTCTTCTCCAATGGTCCTAGGTGTTTTAATTTCCTTGCATGGAACTTTAAGCATACGCTGATCACCCGTCTTTATTTATTATAATAATTATTATTATAACAACTGCCATAGATTCAATAGACTCATTGTGGAATCTGTTGGCTCTTTATCGCTCAGTAAGCAACATATCTGTTGTATTTAAATTTATTCACACTCCTAGCATTGCATTTGTCCCCTAGTCTCCATGTCATCCATAAGCTCCACTCTGTGTATATTCTGTGTTAATCCAGTAAAATCTCCTCACCAACTTAAATATCTCTATCATGTTGCCTCTTTTCTGCCTATCCTCTAAATTGAAATTCACCTCTCCTCATAAACAACATTCCAAAGTCCTCGTGTTACCAAAATCACTTCTTTCCTAATCCTGTTCAGAATTTCTGCCTCACAAAATGGGCAGCCAGATTCTATTTGTAATTTAACCATTTCATTATAGAATAGCACATCAGCCACTTCCTTATTACTTGCATGCTCCTTAGCAATCATAGCAGTGAACAGTATAGCTTTTGCTATGCTTGCAATCTGCCCTCTGAATATTGCTGCTGTTATCCATCTCATCCACCTTCCAAAGCACAATTCAGAACCAACAAGTGGTTAAGGAAAAAAAAAGAATGGTTCTTTAAAAATTGAAAAGCTGTGGGTTGCATTCAGTGGAAGGCATTTCCAAAGAGCAGAGGTGAATGAAATAAAGAAAGATAACTAGTTGGTTTGGGGTTGTAGGAATGTTGACCAGTGGCTGCTCATGTTTTACATGATTAGAGGAAATTTATTGAGAAATTATAGTGGTCAGTCTGGTGGAATGAAAGTATACTCATGAATGTACCTATAAAGAACTCATAATGCAGACACATAGTGCCTCTGATAAAGTGATGAGAGAGAGAGAGAGAGAGGTGAAAAAGGAAGGGCAAAAGTTATGTGCAACAGACTTAGTGCAGGCTTGACTGCTGGTTGAGCAGGAGGCAAGTTGATTGCATATGGTGTTTACAAAGTCTCCTTTGTATTTGTTGATGATTTTTTTACACTTGTTTTGGACTGTAGTTTAGACTGAGCAGAAAGCTGAATTTTTTGACCTGAGCCATTGAATATATATATATATATATATATATATATATATATATATATATATATATATATATATATATATATATATATATATATATATATATATACACATACACACACACATACATATATATCATGGACTGCAAAGGAACATATTTCAGAGAACCAGGGATTGGTTGCTGTGGAGTGGGACTTTATAAAGTCCTCATTCCAGTAAGGATTATTTCAGATGTTTGGATTCAAAAAGTGGAAACAATACCCACACATGGAAAAGAGGTTTAGAAATCCTGGAGGTCTTCTCACTTGGCACCATTGTAGTGCTGTAGGGTATGAGGCTGAGATTTACTGGATGGAGATTGATCCATAGAAAAGGAGATGTGAATGAGGCTTATGGCAATTATGCAAAGAAGAAAGTAAACATCTGCAGTGTATTTTGGAAGGAGTGCTGGTTTTAAAAAAAAAATGTATAGAATGTTGGAGGACTGTGAGGATTATCTGGTTTTCTGGTTGGTAGGTTAATACTAGGTTAGATCATGACTGTCAACAAATGACTCAAGCTTCCCTTCTACCTTGATCTGTGAAGTTAGAGATGGTGAGTCAGGGTGATAATATCACATCCTAACTTCATACATGTGGCACCTAGTAGAGCCAGTAGTAGCGCAATTATTTGCCACCTGATTAGGAAGCCTCTACACATTACCATTTGGTTAATTCCATGTACTATCAAGTGGCTAGCCATTTGATAGTACAATTTTTTTAATACCACTGTGTTTGACCATGTTTAGCATCGCCTTCACTGCATGCAAAATAAAAAAGCGTGAGGGACCGAAACCAGAGACCTACTCTTGAGTTGAAACATGGTAGTAGTTACATTATGCCTCCAGTTACCTTAGCAGGCATGGTTGCATTAATTTTACAGTTGACAGTTTGGGAGACTGTCAGTTTAAGACCTGATAGCCTGACTGCTCCAGATTCACTTTGTGGTTATCCAACCCATAGAGGATGTAGGTAAAGACATTAGTTCTGTTGTCAGTTACAATTTAAATTGTTTTTCTGAAATATGTAGTTTAGTGCTGTGTGCCTATCACAGTTATAATTGCGCTCTGATGATGCTAGTTAGAAAGCCAGTGAAATATTATTGAGTTTATTAAATTTTTTTTTTCTCCATCTCTTGGTATTGTTCATTTCATAAAATATTATTATGAGTCATCAGCGACACCTAAGCCTTTCTACACACACATGCCTCCAGTAAGTAATGCTGTGTTTTTCATCATCCAATAAAAGTCATCTACTACCTGAAAGTCTAATTGCCATTTCCTGTAGCTAGGGAAGATGTGCTTATAACCAAGGAAAGGTGGGGGTTTGATTTTGGTAAAGGTTACCAAATTACTATATTATAGATAAAAACTTGCCTATCAAGTCAGTTCATACTTCATGCATGCAAAACAGATGAAACTCAGAAAACAAAAACAGCAATTCATGACACATGAGAATGTTCAATTGGATTGGTTGACACAATAACCAATCACAGCCTCTAGGTGCTATTGTCTCAGAGCTCACCCTGCCTTGCCTTCTGAGCAGTTTTAAACTGCTATGATGCTAAGAATTTGACCTGCTGCACCATCTGTACATCTTTTCAAAGGTATATGTATTTTGAACACAAACCTGCGCTATTAACGTGAATGTGATGCAATGTTTACACATCAAAGTGTTCTCTTTGTGAAGCATTAGTATATTGTGTTTACTTTTAGGAATCATGTGAAGTCTGGAAACAATTAGGGGACTCTTTAAAGGGAATAAACACAAAAATATAATATCTGTGATATTACTATTTGGTGGATGAGCACCACACACCTGGATATTCTCCCCTGCTAATCACATATACTTTTCCCTAACTACAGATGTACAGACTAGTATAACTGCAAACATCAGTCTTAGCACTGTTATTATGCAGTGGCATTACCTCTCCTTAGAGTTTCACAGCACAAGACTCATTAAGAACTACTCAGGATATAGTCATTTCTTTGGCATGTTCCCTACAAAATATGTGATATGTCAGCCATTCCCATAGTGTTATTACATCTAGTCCCCTCAACACTTCATACATATGATTCATTCACTGCTAATTCCTCTAACATTTTCCTCCCTTCTGGAAGTTGTTCAGCATCATTTACACTGTACTTATTAATTCCACTGCATTCTTTGGCATGGTCACCCTGTTTTTTGAATACCATGTGTTTCTACTTAGTTTTTTTTTTTTTTAAATGAATGAATCGCACCCATGAAAAACTTTGTTGTTTTCAAGGACAATATGAGTCAGATTTTGACCATTATTACTAATCCATTGCCTGAAAGAAAATTTCATTTTAAATGCCATTCATTCTAGATTTATTTGTTATTATATATCAATAGGGATGGCAGAACAGGATTTGATAATCGGGCTTATAATAGGTATGAAAATCAGCCAAGAACTGGAAGAGGAAATTTTCGTGGGGTACAAAGAGGAGGCTTTACTGCAAGAGGACGGGGACAAGGATTTACTGGGCGCTATGAAATGTATCATGATGAATTTGGAGACAGAAGGCACAGGTAAAGTTTTTTATTGAAAAGAGTGTTCTTTCAGCAGAATATATTACATACAATTAATGCAAATCTGTTGATGCCATTAGCATTATCAATATAATAACTTGGTTAGTAATTTGATTGACTATATTTGTTGAAATTTTTTATTTACAATATGAGTTTTTTTTTATATTACACAGTGATTCTCAGTTATTCAATCTTCAAATAGCCAAACCCTCATTTAATTAGTCTGAATATCCTCTAATCCCTGGAATTGAAGTATGTAACTGTACTATAATTGGACGTTACTCTCGGTTAGCTGATCAGCAGATCGATTTCCATTTTCGCATCCTTCATAAATTAACTACATACTAGTAATGTCAATTTATGTCTTTCTTTATATTAAACTAATAGCTAATTAAAAATTTTTTTGAACAAACATTCTTGGCATTTTCTTGCTTAACAAATGGGTTGTATTCCTTAACAAAAAGTCTTCTATTAAACAAAAATTTGTTATTCACCTTCACTGTATAAATGCTGTGTAATCTGAACCCTGTGAATATAATCGGTGTTTTAAATCAAACTTAGATGAATTGGTTAAAATATTTAAAATATATAAACATCATTCTTACATTTGACTTGTCAACCATTTATAAAAATAGAACTAAAATAAACAAATCATATCTAGCTACTACCATAAGCTCCTCTTTAATTTCTACTGGCAGAATATGTTGAACTCAAAGAAAATAAACTCCTTACCTCTTTTTTTTATTACACATATTGAGTATAACCACTAGCAGTGCACAGAGAAGTGGAATATATATGGTAATGCCTATTGGTTGAACCGTATACAGTGCAAATTTGTTGGAGATGTAAAAGATGTCATTTTCACATAATTCAACATAACCTTTCACTTTTAGTGTTAGCAGGAACTTCATTATAATGAATTCGAAGGAAAAAAGTATTTTCTTATCTGAAATAGCTCTCTATAATAAGTATCCTTTAAAGTACTGAAATTCGTGTAATAATTAAGGGCTCTTCCTCTGAGTCCCTGACTCCCTGAAGGTGCTTTTGTAATAATAACATGCTATGCAGCAAGCTTATATTGCATGTCACAAATAACGATTAAAATGGAAAAACATATATAATATAGGTATTATTTCTGAAAAAATTTCCATGTTACTCCTAAGTAAATATTATTTTATGGCTATTTAGTCTATTTTTGTTTAGGAGTACCCTTTTTTTATATAATGTCATTGACTTTTTACTCAATTTTTAAGGCATTACCGATGTTTTGAAGACAGATATATGAAGAATATATATATAGGAAGAATAATTCGGACATACTTTTGTAGGATGTTGCTGGTTGTATTCTTATTCAGTGGCATCAAGCGTATGGCAATATACATTTATATGCTGTTAAGTATGACTAAAAAAGAGGGAGGGGTGTTGAAAATGTGGGGACAGAGAGATGTGGGAGAATTATCAGTGAGGCAAGAGGTGTGTGAATTTTAAACCCAGGTTTTTTAAGGGTGAGCAGAGAATTCTTGTGGGGGGGGGGGGGGGGTGAAAGATAGAAATTTTTGGGGAAGGAGAAGGATATGATGGAATGTCCGAATTATTCTTCATATATCTGTATTTAAAAGATCAGTAATGCCCTAAAATTGAGTTAAAAGAAAATGACATTATATAAAAAAGGGGTACTCCTAAATGTACATAATATTTTATTATCACCGAATTTTCAATTAAGTCTAACTATATCGAATCAGCTTAAAAGAGAATAGAATACTCATTTACCTGTTTATATTGTGTTATTCCATTCTCTTTTTAATCATATAGTTGCACTGATGATGGTCATGAGACGTGATTGAAAATTCTGGTGATATCAAATGTTATGTTTATCCATTTTAGTTGTGATGTAGTTGTAATACTTCCTACTTAGAAGTCTATCTTTGGTCATAAGCTCTCACACTGTAGACATTCACTATTATCCTACAATATGGGATTTTGCAGGATAACAGTTGTCACTGAGCATCAGTACATATGTTCTACTGAAAATAAAGAAGTGACTTATACCGTATTGTAGGTGTATGGTAGGCAAGTGAGGGAAACAGCTAAAAATTGACGGGTGTGGATCTGTTAAAAGGGTTGGAGTACTTCACAACCAGATGAGCATAAAGATGGATAACAGTTGACACTTTGAATGGTTAAAAATATATTTTTTTACAGATGACTAACTTTTACATTAACATAACTAAATTTCAATTTCTCAGCAATATGGCATCATCCCCTAATACAGCGTTTCCCAAACTTTCAGTACCAGTGTACTCCTGTTAAATTTTAGTAATGATATAAATATATAATAAAATAAAAATGATATAAATATACATAATAAAATAAAAATGAATAATAAGAAGTTTAATGAGATGAATGAAATTGTCAATTATCTTGTGGTCAAAAATAACCGTTTTACTATCAAGAAGTTAGTTCATTGAAATCCAGTTCTATATATTATATTTTATTTTTAGCCATAGATGGGATCCACATCAAGAATACGTTTTTGTTTTTTAGGTTCACAAATGGAGAAAATCCAGTAGATGCCCACATAGGTTGTAAAATAATCAATGAGGACTGTTACAATTTAAGATATGATTGATTCAGGAATTTAACGGAGAGTTCCATCTGTGCAGCTAGAACTATTTGAGTTGACTCTTAAAAGTTCATGGAATGTAAAAAGGGGGGAAAAAAGCCTCATGCCCTTAAAGACCTTTCATGCCCCTGGGGATTTGCATGTCAAACTTTGGTAAACACTGCCCAAATGCCTGATAGACAATTGACAGTTCCACAGTGATTGTAATGAAAAAATTACTTTACGAATATAAAAGGAACATGTTTGCTTGGTACAATTCTATTGTTGCATTTCTGAGAAAATATAATGTTGTAGAGTGAATCACTTCTCTTTTGTTGGGAAGGGGAGGATGTCATGGTCTCTCAATTCTGTGCCAAGAAGGAGGGGTGGGGAGAATAAATGATTTAAATCTGACTTTCCATTTGCACTTGACTTTTAAATCAAAAATCTACAAATGCAAGCATTGCATTTTTGCAAAATTGCTCATTTTCTTTTCAAGATAATTAAACCGTTTCTTGGTGGTGTCCTTTAAAGAAAACTTTTCTAGTCACTTGATTTCCTCCCCCACTTCCCCACCTTTATGATGGGAATCCCAACCCACAAATGTAACCTATTGTATGTTAGCTCTGTAGATTGGCTAAGGTTTTTAATTCCCTTTCTGATCTATTTTTCACAAAGCTGGAAATTATATCTTCTATTAAGAACTCAAAATTGTCTTATAAAACTTTGCTTGCGACATTAGCACAACAGAATAATTTCTTATCTGACATTGCAAGATGACTCTTACATTATTTCAGAAATGATTTCTTAATATGGACTAGTTTACAAACATACCTTATACTGACACTTAACAGTTTTTAAAGAATGGTATTCAGTGTACTGCCAAAGAAGAATGCTTGTCATTAATACTAATGAAAGGATGAACACAGGATGCAGTGTGCAAATTTGCACTTTTTCAGATCATTATCACACTGAAAATTTTCAATTATGATTACTAAATTTTCTTCTGAAAGAATTGCAGATGTTAGATTCTGAAAGAATTGCAGATGTACAAGCAGATGTTAGAACTTTGGAACATTTTTACTATTTTTATTTTGAGTCTTAGATGCCATAAAACACTCTTTGTAGATCTCTTTCAAAGACTTAAAATTTGAAATATGATGTTTTCTGCTTTTGAAATAAATTTTTTCAAAGATGTGATCTTTCAAATGATATCAACTGTAATGTCCTTTGTTTATGGTCCTATATTTGAATTTTACCAAACACGGTATCAATTGTTCTACTGCATCTGATAATATGTGTAAGGTGCACTGATCATTCTCAAATGAAAGCAGTTTAAGGCTATTTTGTTCCAATATTATCTGTAACCAGGTAAAAAGTTTCACTAAAGATGAAATAGAGGTAGTTGCTTGTAGTGAATTCATGAAAGGACCAAATTTGTAAGCTTATGTTTTGGTGTAAGACAGTAAAGAATATTACATAGTTGCTATATAAAACAAGAGCTTACATTTCTGTGCTGCAGGGTATTGAAACAGATCTACCAACATCCGTGAATTGCCGTGTAGTCAACGGTACCTTGTAGCACTGAAATGTAAGATAATGTAAGATAAGCAAATATTAATAGTGGACCTGCATTTATATTTCAGAAGGTGTCCATTGGGTTCAAATTGCAGGTAAGATGTGAGTAAAGTTTTAGTGTTTTCCAGTTGAAGATGAGTTAGCAGTCTCATACTAAGCAGGGAGATGTCTTCTTCTTAGAAATTTAGATTTTTACTTGACAACAAATCAGTTCACTGAGTGGATAGCATAGCCACTCCCTAAATTAAAATCTCACTATGCAACACTCATCTTACCATTTGCCATGTTCATTTGTACGGCTAGCATTTCACTTGAGAAAAAAAAAATGAAATTTTTACTAATCTGGGTGAGGCATACACACTCAGGCAGATCTCTTCAGGCTCAAACAAAACTTGCATGAAGTTACCTTTTTTTTAAAAAAAAAAAAAAAAAATATTTTATACACATACATTTTATCATTTTTTACATTTTATCCAGGCAGCTGGAATAGATGATATTCGACCAGAAATGCTCAAGTAGGGAGGTATAAAGGTCTTACAGTGGTTGCACTGCATAGTTCAGAAGGCCAAATGTAGATGATTGGAGTAGAGCTCTCATCTATCCTATCCCAATGGCTTTAACAGGCCTTTAAGGCCCACAACCTTCCAAGCATGCTTGGATTTCTTAACCGAAATACGAGGATAGAATGGTCACTCCTATGACCATTGGTAGAGCTCTCATAGTACTCATTTATAAAAAGGGAAATAGAACTGAATGTAAGAATTACAGAGGTATTTCCCTACTGAGTGTTCCTGGTAAGATTTATGCAAGTATACTTCAGAAACGGTTGAGAAGGAAGATATTTACATATCTTAAAACTTGGTGAAGAACAAGCTGGATTCAGACCAAATAGAGGTTGTCAGGATCAGATTTTCACTTTACGACAAATAGTTGAGAAATCATGGGAATATAACAAAGATCTGTATTTAAGTTTTATAGATCTGGTGAAGGCATATGACAAGGTGCCAATCGAAAAGCTATTCAAAACGCTACAGTTTTATGGTGTTGGTGGAGCATTATATATCAAGCAATACTTAGTCTTTATTTCAGTTGTAAGTCAGCAGTTAGAATTGAAGGAAGTACAGGAAGATGGTTCAATGTTAAATCTGGTGTGTGAGACAAGGATGTACATTATCCCCTCTGTTATTCATTATCTATATGGATCACATTATGAAGGAAAGTGATATTAAACCTGATATCAAAATTCGAGATGTTAATCTCAGCTCTTTACTTTATGTGGATGATGTTATACTTCTATATAAATTCAGTACAAGTCTGTAAGATTCGCTGACTAAATTCAATAACTCTTGTAATAGATTTATGAAGGTCAGCAGTAACAAGACAAAGAAAATGAAAATAGGCAGAATCATTGAAAATATCAACTGCTTTGTGAATGGATAACCTGTATAATAAGTAAAACATTTCAACTACCTAGGCATGATTTTTAGTGAAAATGGTAAATTAAATATAGAGATAGACAACAGAATCAATAAAGCTAGTATGGTAGGAAGTAAACTGTATAAACTTATATGGAATAAGAGAGAAATTAGTCAAAACACTAATTTAGCTGTATACAAGACATCATTCAAACCAATTTTAACTTATGGATCTGAGAGCTGGGTTAAAAATAAAACACTTGACCAAAGACTAGAAACCACAGATATGAGAGTCCTGAGAAAGATTAGAGGCATGAACAGATGGCATCAGTGGCAATGTCATATTAAAAATGTGGATATTAGGAAAGAACTTGACATTGTTAGCATCCAGGAATGTGTTAGCAGAGCTAATCTCAGGTGGTATGGTCACTTAAACAGAATGGGAAAGGATAGATTAGTAAAAAAACAAGTGATCTCTTCCAGGTTGGCAGGAAAAAGACCCAGAGGAAGACTGAGGTATAGGTGGATTGATAAAGTAAAAAGTGCCTTAGAAGACAGAAATATAAGATCTGAATAATGTTGGCATCTTTACAGGTAACAGATTGATTTGGAGGAAAATTGTAGATAGGAACTTAGTAATGATGTAACTTTTTCATATAGTACTGTCATATCCTGTGCCACCCTTGAGGGTACATATCAGGAATTTGATGATGACATTTTATCATGAATATATATTATATATAGATAATATATTAAATATTATATTGTTTGTATTATATACGAAATGTTTTAATTTAATGAAGGCGATATAGCAGGAAGGTTTGAATCATGTGGATCATCTTATGAAAGAAAGTGGCATTAAACTAGATATCAAAATTGTAAATATTCATATCAGCTTCTCGCTGTATGCAGTTGGTGTTATATTTCTAAATAAATCCAGTACAAGTCTTCAGGACTCTTTAATTAAACTGAGCAACTACTGTAGCAAATCAACAATAAAAAAACAAAACTATGAAAATTGGCAAGAGCATGGAACCATTAACAGCATTCTCAATGGAGAATACATTGAATAAATTATAAATACTTCAATTATTAAATAGGTAAAATTTTTGGTAAAGGTAGAAAATTAAATTTGCAAATAGATAACAGAATTAAAAAAGCTGGTGTTCTGGGATGCTAGATGAATAAATGTACAGTGGTATCTCGCTAATCCGAACCTCTTTAGTCCGAACCCTCCAGTAATCCAAACTGCGGTTTGAAAGAAAAAAAAAAGTTTTTTTTATTACGTATTATTATTTTATGTACTATTATTTTTATTTAATAATTATTATTTTAACTGTTATTATTTATTTTATTATTACAGTACAGTACAGTATTTGTTTCATACTGTCGATTGTATGGTTATACTGTAGACCTATTTTGATTTATTGTGTGTTCACGTTTGCTTTTTTATATGTACAGTACGTACCGTATTGTCAGCATGTATCACCGCTGTCCTTAATGAACTGAATAGTCACCACTATTGCACAGTGTTTGTTTATCTTTACATTCCTGCAACAACGACTTAGCCTAAAGCCTGGTTGTATATAACGCTCAGTTTTTCTTTTGTTATTGAAATGAAACATTGTCTGAGTTGTCATTTATTGTTTTGTGTTTTCGTAAGTTTTCAGTGAATGATTGATTGTTTTAGTAAGTGATTTTATTTTTCAGATAAATTTTAAAAGTGACAGTTTTATTGTTTATTAACTTCATTTTTTATTTTACTGTTTTTAACACTAAAATTTATTTCATTAAAATGGCTACCGGGTCGAAGCCTAACAAAAGAAAACACGTAACATTATCATTGTCGGATAAGGGTAAAATAATTCAATGTCTGGAAAAGGGTGAAGCAACTGGACAACTTGCTACTAAATACATCATCATCATCAAATTCCTGCCATGTACCCTCAAGGGGTGTACAGGATATGACAGTACTACATGAAAAAATTACATCATTACTAACTTCCTATCTACAATTTTCCTCCAAATCAGTCTGTTACTTGTCAAGACTCCAACATTATCAGATCTTATATTTCTATCGTCTAAGGCACTTTGTACCGTATCAATCCACCTATATCTTGGTCTTCCTCTGGGTCGTTTTCCTGCCAACCTGGCAGAGAACACTTGTTTTGCTAATCTTTCCTCTCCCATTCTATTTAAGTGACCATACCATCTGAGATTAGCTCTGCTAACGCATTCCTGGATGCTGACAATGTCAAGTTCTTTCCTAATATCCTCATTTTTAATATGATATTGCCATTGATGCCATCTGTTCATGTCTCTAATCTTTCTCAGGACTCTCATATCTGCGGTCTCTAGTTTTTGGTCAAGTGTTTTACTTCTGACCCAGCTCTCAGATCCATAAGTTAAAATTGGTTTGAACACTGTCTTGTATACAGCTAATTTAGTGTTCCGACTAATTTCTTTCTTATTCCATATGAATTTATTCAATTGACTCCCCACACTACCAGCTTTGCTGATTCTGTTGTCTATTTCTATATTTAGTTTACCATCTTCAGTAAAAATTGTGCCTAAGTAGCTGAAATGTTTTACTTGTTCCACAGGTTCTCCATTCACAACACAGTTGACATTTTCAATGATTCTGCCTATTTTCATTGTCTTTGTCTTTTGCTACTAAATACAATGTCGGCAAATCTACAATCAGTGACATAAAAAAAAACAAAGATAGGATTTTAACTTATGTTTCAACCACAGAAGGACCAAGCAAGAGACAAACTCTGAAAACAAGTGATTTTTCTTTGCTTGATTCTGCTGTTTACACGTGGTTTCTTCAAGAAAGAAGTCGTCATACTTCCATCTCCGGAGACATTTTAAAGCAGAAAGCTAAGCATTTTCATTCACAAATTTACCCGGATCAGAAATTCAAAGCAAGTGATGATTGGCTAGAAAAATTTAAGACACGCCACGGTATTCGGTATCTATCAATATCAGGTGAAAAACTGTCTAGTGACTTTTCCGCCATAGAACTATTCCAAAAAAACTTTTTTAGAAAAAATTCTTGAATTAAATTTAACTGATGATCAAATTTATAATGCAGACGAAAGTGGTCTTTGTTGGAGGTCGTTACCAGAGAAAACTCTAGTTCACAGAAATGATGCCTCAGCACCCGGTCGAAAAATGTACGAAGAGCGTGTCACGATAATGCCTTGTGCAAAAGCCTCAGGAAAACCTAAATTAAAGTTATTTATGATTGGAAAATCAAGAAACCCAAGACCATTTAAGAACTGCTGCCTTCCGGTTTTGTACCGAAGTCAACGTAAAGGATGGATGAATATCGAACTTTTTTCAAACTGGTTTCACAACGATTTCGTACCATCTGTTAAAATTTATTTAAAATCCCAGAATTTGGAACAGAAAGCACTTTTATTATTGGATAACTGTCCTGGACATTCTCTGGCAGATGAATTGTAATTCTTGTGGAAAGGCTTAGACGTTGGCTATGCATTTTCACTATATTATTTAAGGAAATTACAACGTACTAGGATATACATTAAAATAAATTTTAATATATTTCTATATTTTGGCAACGTCACGTTGCCATTTTCAAGAACTTAAGTACAAGACACGTGCACGTAGGCACAACAAAACAATAAGTGAGGAAGAAGTATGAAATAATAGCTTCATACTTCTTCCTTGTTTGTTGTGCCTACATGCACGTGTCTTGTACTTAAGTTCTTGAAAATGGCAACATGACGTTGCCGAAATATATTAAAATTTAGTTTAATGTATATCTTAGTACATTGTAATTTCCTTAAATAATATAGTGAAAAAAAGCAGATGAATTGATTAGTAAGGATGGAAATTTTACGGTTATGTTTTTGCCTCCAAACTGTACTCCATTGTTGCAACCAATGGATCAGAACATAATACAATCTATTAAATTAAAATATCGTAAAGACCTGCTTTAAATGTAATCGATAAAAAAACATAAATTTGAAGGATGTAGCATTCTCAGTTGCTGTTGCTTGGGAAGCCGTCGAACCTGAAGCAATTCGAGCGTCATGGAAAAAACTGTGGCCTTCTAGAATTTACCACGATATAACTATGGTGACAAAAAGGGGAAATTCAAAACATGCATGATTTGGTTAAAAATATAAATCCAGATGTTGAAATTTCACAAACAGATGTTACGGAATGGATTACAGGTAGAACCGAAAGTGAATTCGAAATCAAATCAGATGCTGAAATTATAAATATGATGATGTAGAATGAATTAGAAGACAATGATGACGATGAATAACTCGAAGAAAAAAAAGTAAAACATGGAGAGGCAGTTGACAGTTTCAATATGTGTATAGAATGTGCTAAGCAGAATGATACGCCATTCCACAAAATTTTTTTGCTAATGCATCTCCAAGAAGAAGCATTCAAAAAAAGTTTAGCTTCCAAGAAGCGAAAGAAAATCAGCGAATTTTTTTACAAAGAAATAAAAAAAAACATTTTGTGTTATTTTGTGAAACGTTTTTTTTGTGTTCTGTACAAGAAAGTGATATTTTTTACGCAAATTAAATTAAGTACTGAATTATGCAATTTTATTAAATCAGAATCCTCAACAATACAGTACATACACTTTTTGGGTGTCCTTCGCGTGGATCATCAAGGCTGTTACAGCCACGTTTAATTTTTACGTTACACTACAGTAGCTTTTTTTTCTATTAGTTACCTCATTTATTTACAGAATTAAATTGACGTATCATTAGAATCTGATTATTTTTGTCTTAAACGCTAGTTATTGTTGCCTCCTGGGAGGAATTTGCTAATCCGAACGAGCACGGTTTTTATTAGTTCGGATTAGCGAGATACCTCTGTATATGAAATAAGATAGAAAATAACCAACCCTTTAACTAGCAATCTACAAGACAGTATTCAAACCAGTTTTAACTTATTGATCTGAGAGTTGGATTAGAAATGAGTTTGGAAAAAAGTTAGTGATTTAGCATCTTTGAAGAGTGATATTAAAAATGAAAACTGGGTATAAATGGTTGTTGGTTTATATAGAATTGCATAATACATTGGCTAATTTCATTCATTTAAAGCTTAGTTATTTCTTCTGGGTGGTAGATTAAAAATTATTACAAATTAAAAACAAAACAGAGATAAACCATTTAGAATAGTAACAATCAAAATGAGGAATCTGTAATACTTGGCATCTGAATTTTAGTAATGTTTGGGGATGATTGTTGGCAAAGTTTATTTCAGGGATGTTGAAAAGTTGGGTTAGTGACTTCAAGCATTATTTATAATGAAACCCTGGTTTCTGTTGTGGGAGTCATGTGAATGAATGACAGTAATGATTTTTTGATTTGTTCTTATCTATCCATAGGTCACAGTCATCTTACACATCTATATTTACTGAGATCTGATGACCTACCTATGTGTGAACAGTGCACCATGTGTCTCACTATTCATCATCTTTTTTGGTGAAGTGCCAGCACTTCACTCGAGAAAGGAGTGGATTTTTTTTTACCAACCTGACTGCGCCATGTTCACTCAAGCAATTTTCAGACTTGACAAATTGCTTGAAGTTTTTAACTTTATAAAAAGAATTAATTTATGCAAACACATTTGATTATAAATTCTGTTTATATGTAGTTGCTTTGAAAATTTTGCTATGAATTGGCATATGAAAAAGACCATTTCTTTTTCATATGCTACATCTTGTGTAAAGTGTTCAGATGTCTTTAAGTCTCTTATTACCATATTCATCCATTGTGTTCAGGGTCTTCCTGCAAGTTTTTTCTTGTCAGTTTTATTTGTAAGTACTTATTTGATTAACTGGTCATCTGCTCCCTAGACATGACCAAATCACTCAGTAAATTTAGTTTAATCCTTTATCCTAGTGTGAGCAAACAAAGTTTGTGCCTGAAGTGTCTTCAGGACTGAGGCAACTTGTGGTAAAGGTGGACCAAGCTCTCATCACTACTTGTCTTAGTATCTCCCATAATGCAAAGCACATCTCCTTGCAGACATGTATAATGCTATGCATTAAGGGAAAGGCCACTACCCACATTTTTGACTTTTATTGAAGTCTCGTCAGTGGAAGCAATAGGTAAAGATGACTTCTCCATTGCTTCCACCTTAGTATCACCACCTCTGGGTCTGGCTCCCACTGACGAGGCCTCAATAAAGGTCGAAACCAGTCTGGGTAGGGGTCCCCTTCCCTTAATGAATCGCATTATACATGTCTGCAAGGAGATGTGCTTTGTATTATGGGAGATACTAAGACAAGTAGTGATGAGAGCTTGGTCCACCTTTACCACAAGTTGCCTCAGTCCTTAAGATACTTCAGGTGCAAACTTTGTTTGCTTACACTTGGATGAAGGATTAAACTAAATTTATTATAGTCTAACCAAGTGGGAAAAAAAAATCCAATGCCAAATTACTCAGTTCTCTTGCTTATAAATCATAAGATGTTGGGTCTTTGAAACAGATTTCGTAGTTGTCTTCATTTATTCATACAGTCCAGTATCTTGACTGTAAGATGGTCAAAATTTTTTTCTCGGTATTTTTCTTTCAAATGTGATAAGTTTTCTATTATCTCCCTTTGTTGTTAACCATGTTTCACAACCATGGTTAATATTTTTAATAGCTAGCTTAAATAGAGTTTTTCTTTGGATTTTCTTGATAATATTCCAGACTTCAGGAGTCGTAAAACTGCAAAATATCCATGATTGACTTTCTTTATTTCCTCTTCTCTGTCTATTGATGCATTTCATTGTAGCTATTAATGTTGACTCCTAGATAATTAGTTATCACTTGCTCAAAGATACAATTAACAACAATCAAGTTGGATTCGATCACAATGAGTACTTGAAATGCGCATATACTTAGTCTTTTCCTTGTTTATGACAAGACCACTAGTCTTACATGCCTTGATTAAATCGGACATAGCATGTATAACATTGTTAGATCCTGAATGGACGATTTTTTGAGAAATTATTCATTTGGAATCTAACATAAGAATTTGGCTAACTCAGATAACACCAGGTTGACAGCACACAGTTCTGAATTCTGTTGTAAAGGAATTTATGTAATAACATGTAAAATGCACTAGAAAAATCTTGTAGTTGAAAGCTGAACTGAAGGATTATAGGATTAATGAAATTTTAATAAGGAAATAATAGCATAATCTTGTCCCAATTAAGCTGTCTTAAACTTAATAAGTCGCCAAAGAAGTTAAAAGTACGAGTGCAAAGGTCGAGTTACATACGCACATATCGGCCATAATGCCCGCCAGCTACAACGTATGCGGAATACGATGCAAGCGGGATTCCTGGAATACAGCACCTAACGGCAGCTAGGACTTGGAGGATCACCTTAGGGGCATGAAGACGAAGGGTCATATGGGAAAGAAGGGACGAAATATAAGCAAATGCACACAATAATTCGGGGCTTTTTTCTGGTTGTTCCCGACATCACTTCAAGGATTCCTGACTAGCAGATGGAGTAGGGATGAGAGAGAGAGAGAGATGTCCCACTCAAGTAGGAGCAGAGAATGCGCTGTATCGAGGCAGTGAGAAGTTCGGGTCCGGGAAGAATGTAAAACGGACGGCGTAGTCGTAAGCCTATTGCGGAAGCAACCGATCGAAGGAGGACCCGAAACAACACGTGGCCATTAACAGACCTTCGGAAGAAAAAGATTGAGTAACGTAAAGACCTTTACTATATGTTTGAATGAGATAGAATTTAGTGTTAGATCATGTTAAGTGGACAGTTCATAGTGGACTATAATAAGGATTTGTAATTTGAGATAGAGCAATTCTGATAAACAAAGTGAATGTCAAGAGTGAAACTTTAGCTGCATTTGACTGAGATTATATGTGAATTTGAAATTTTGTAGATGATCTATACCAGAATAGTAATGGGTTGTGAATTGTATTTTAATGTAACATGAAATAAGAGTTTGATTTTTAGAGTAACATAATTAGCTAGTTTTGATGTTTTATAGTTTGTGTGTGATTAGCAACTTGATCAGTGAGTGCTTTGTAAAATTAGCATTGAGTAACTAACTTAGTAAGAGATTTTGAAAGCTTAGTATCCTATTCCAATTATAGTTGTAAAGTGTAATTCGTTCAAATAAATATGTTTTATTGTATATGCCTGATTCGTGCTTGATTCGAGAATTCAAATTACTACTTGCAAAAACTTAGAACCATCGCAGGAGGGAATTTAATGAGAGTGTTTGAGTAATAGATTATTGGCCACGACTGAAATTAGAACCAGTATCTATTTAGTGTATATTAGAATGAATGCCAATTAACCTAGGAATATTCCCTGAATTTTGAATAAGCTCATATTATAGGACTCTGGCTGGCACAGCAATAAAAAATAAATTTGCCAGTATCCGAAAAGGAAGCATTCTTAGGTGGAGTTAAGTAAGGCATTCTTAGGGAAGTATATTAGTGTATTATATATCAATAACGAAAGTATAAAGAAAGTAAAAGAAGATATAAAATTAGCACAGCGAGTAGGATTTTATATGAGAAAGGTTTGAGTAAGTAAGAAGATAGATAAGTACAAGTGAATAAGATGAGTATAAAGATAGTAATAAAATGAATAAAAATAAAACCAATAAAGAAAACACACATTTTTTAACATCATCACCACCAGAGTCTTCAAAAGATAATGATCTCCTCAGTATGAGCCAGTAGTCTACTGTTCCCATTTATTTTCATCTTTCATTGTTCATTTAAGTCTAATGACTTTTTTCAAACCTATATTGAATAGGGTTGGTGAGAGAGCATCTCTTTGGCAGAGTTCAGATTTTAGTTCAAAACTTGTTGAATGTTCCTGGAGGAAACATACCTTGTAATGTTTCCTCCAGGATATTAAACATTGTATGTTTGTTGTGAGGTTTTCATCTGGTAACAGTGATGACTTACAAAATCTTATCATATTTATATACTTTTGTGGTATTTGATAAAGTCTCATTGCATTCCATACTGTGTTATGATGTATACTGTCATATACTTCTTTATAGTCCACAAATACTATATGTAATTCTTTAGCAAATTCATATTGTTTTAGTAGCAGTTGTCAGACAGTGAAAATATGATCTATTGTTGACTTTCCCTTGCAGAAGTCACATTGATATTTTCCAATAATGTTTGAATCATGTGCATTAATTCTTTTCCAGATCAGTGTAGACAATATTTCATAGCAAGTGTTCAAAAAAAAAGATACCTCTGTATTTACTGGTTATCAAAGGGTCTCCTTTTTTAAAAAAATATTGATGAGTTCATAAATCTCAATTGTTAAGGGTGTTCCTCCAAATTTTAAAAGTTCTGCTGCAATTTTATTTTCATTGGCTCTTTATTATTTTTAGTGCTTTAATAATATTCTCGAAAACCATCAGAGATGGCTACTCAGTTGTGGGTTCTTCAATATTTTCTCCTAAACATTGTATGTTTGTTGTAAGGTTTTCATCTGGTAACAGTGATGACTTGTTTAGTAGTCTCTCAAAATATTGTCTTAAATCCTCAACAATTTCTCTTTCTTGAGTAATTAACTCTCCTTGGTTGTTAGTCAGTATTTTTGCAGTTTGTGGTTTATATCCTCTTTTAAGTGTATCCCACTGCATCTGCAATTTCAATCCTTTGAGTTATTTGTATTGTTTTCAATTTCTTCTGTTAATTTTTTTTTCTCTGCTAGCCTTTTCTGTAGACACAATATTTTCTAGTAATGGGTCCTGTAGCAATTTTAATCTCAACTCATTATGTTTCTTTATAGCTTCTTTACATACATTATTGAACCATTTGTTTTTCTTTCTGTTGTTTGTGAAGTGAAGGATTTCTTCTGCACAATTTGGTGAGTTTATTTTTGGTTATCCACTCACAAAGCACACTCTACAGAAACCAAGGAATGATTTTATGTGATATTTGAAAGTTGCTTATTAGATCTTTCCTCACCTCAGACTTTAACTTTCTGCCAACTAATCATGCACACTTACTGAACAATGATTGACACCTGCCATCTTCCACATTCCACATTTTTTTTTTTTTACTTTTGTTTAACAGTTTCCTATATGCTCTGTTTTTAGTTATATAATGGTTCGCTTTTGCCTCTTTATTTTATTTATTTATTTTTGTTGTTGCTCTTCCTAACCCAGAAGAAGCCACTAGCATATTGGTGAAACCAGTCGTTATAATAATCTGTATTATGGCTCCATAAACCCAGTGTCAGTTAATTTACATCACATTTGTTTTTTGGGTCAAAAATTCTACATGCTTATCATATTCACTTATCTCTTTATTACAGTTTATTATTACCTTGAGTACTGCTATAACATTTTGTGTGATGCAGTATATGAGCTTTGCTTTCCTTGTGCCCTGCTTGGACCAGTGTAAGGTAGACTACAAAAACATGTAATTCTATAAACATGTGGATATTTGTAGAGGAGAATGCTATCTTACAAAAATCTAAGGAGGTGACAGACAGTTTTAATTGGTTTGTAAGCTACTCTGATATTCATCATCATGCATAGGCCTAGCATGGCCTGTTCCGGCCTTAGAAGTCATCGTTGAATCATTTAAGAGGACATCCTGGTTTACTTTTTCCTAATGGTTTCTACTTTAAGGCTTGTTATGGTAATCTTTCTGTTTTCATTCTTTGAACGTGTTCCATCTTCTTCTTCTTCTGCAGCTTCTCCCACTTAAGTGGGGTCACTGTTTCTTATGAGTCTCCTCCACACCTTCCTGTCTTGGGCTGTCACCACATCCAAGTTCTTCATCTTCAAGTCCTCTTCTACCAGCTCCCTCCATCTCTTCTTTGGCCGCCCACGCTTCCGCCTTCCTTGCACATCCATCTGCATGACCCTTCTTCCCACATATTCGTCCTCCCTCCTCATCACATGACCAAACCATCTCAACCTTGCCTCCTGTATTTTTGCTCCTAAGTTCGTAACTTTCACTGTTTCCCTGACATAGTCATTTCTCAGATGATCCTTTCTGGTCACACCGCACATCCACCTAAGCATTCTCATCTCTGCTACTTCCATCCTGCTAATGTTATTTTTCCTCAGGGCCACAGTTTCTATAGCATATGTCATAGCTGGCCTCACTACTGTCCTATAAATTTTGCCTTTCAGATTGATCGGCACCCTCTTATCACATAACACTCCAGCCATCTCCCTCCAGTTCCTCCAACCTGCTTGTATCCTGCATCCCACTTCCTTCTCACCTCCTCCATCTTCTTCCACTGTCGAACCTAAGTATCTAAAGTCTCTCACCTTCCTGATGACATTTCCTTCCAGCTCCAGGTCTGTCTCCTGGCCACCGCCCACTGTGCAACACATATACTCTGTCTTACTTCTGCTCAGTCTCATACCTCTCTCTTCCAGTACTTTTCTCCATCTTTCCAGTTTAGTTTCCGCTTCTTCTCTTGAATCTACACAGAGCAAGATGTCATCTGCATACAACATTGTCCAAGGTGCATCTTCTCTCACCTCCTCTGTTACCACCTCCATCACAATATTAAACAGAAACGGACTTAATGCTGACCCTTGATGCAAGCCAACTGTTACTTGAAAACTTTCTGTCTGTCCCAAACAGGTCCGAACACTTGTCTTCACATTTCTGTACATTTCCTGCACCAACCTGACATATTTCTCCGGCACCTTCTTCTCCCTCAGACACCTCCAGACTTCTTGCCTTGGCACTCTATCGTATGCTTTCTCCAGATCAATAAATACCAGATGTAGCTCCCTTTGTTTCTCTCGATATTTTTCCATCATCTGTCGTAACCCAAAGATAGCATCTGTTGTTGATCTACCAGGCATGAAGCCAAATTGTTCCTTTGCAATCTCCACCTCCTCCCTCAATCTACCATCAAGAACCCTTTCTAGGATCTTCATTGTGTGGGACATCAACTTTATTCCTCTGTAATTTTTACAGTCTTGTGCATCCCCTTTACCCTTGTAGATGGGAACAAGAGTACTCTCCCTCCATTCCTCGGGTATATTTTCCTGTTGGCAAACTTTCATGAACAGGTCCCACAGCAGGTCAATTCCCTCTTCCCCCAGTGCCTTCCATGCCTCCACTGGAATTCTGTCGGGGCCCACCGCTTTGCCATTCTTCATCCTCTTCATGGCCTCCGTCACTTCCATTCTACTGATGTTCTGCACCATCCCCTCAGAAGGCTGCCCATCTCCTCTGTGAGTCCTTGCATTTTCCTCATTCAGAAGTCCCTCAAAGTATATTTTCCATCTGTTTCTTATGTCCACATCCCTCCATAATACTCTTCAATCGTTGAATTCATGTCATTGTCCTCTTAAATGATTCATCGTTGAATCATTTAAGAGGACATCCTGGTTTACTTTTTCCTAATGGTTTCTACTTTAAGGCTTGTTTTGGTAATCTTTCTGTTTTCATTCTTTGAACGTGTTCCATCCATTTCTGTTTATATTTTAAAATTTTTTTCTATTACTGGTTCTTGGTTTAATTCTTTCATAATTTCTTCGTTTCTTTTGTGATCAAATAGGGTATACTTTGCAGTTTTTCTCATAAACTTCATTTCTGCTGTTGTTAATCTTTGTTTGTCTTTTTGTTTTATTGTCCAGATTTCGCTTCCATACATTAAGACTGGTAGGGCTAATGTATTGTATACTTTTAGTCTGGTTTGTTTTTGAACTAGGTTTGGTTTAAATATAGAGTTAATTACATCTGTTATTTTTAAATATTTTGCAATTTTTACGTTTATATCTTTTTCATTTTCATATGTGATCGTACATCCTAGGTAGTTAAATGAATTCACCTGTTCTAAGATCTTGTTATCTGTTACTATTTTAGTTCTTGCTAGATCTTGTCCTTTAAAGGCCATAGTTTTTGATTTTTCTGTTGATATTATCATACCATAATCTTTGGATATCTCATTTAGATTGAAAATAGCTTTCTGTAGTTTATCTTCAGAATTTGTAATTATTATTTGGTCATCGGCAAAGAGGGGAGTGTTTAAGTTTACTGTAGGAGAAAGTTTAATTCCTTAATGTAAATTTTTATTCCATTTTATTATTATTTCATTTAAGTAGATATTAAAAAGAGTTGCTGAGAGGGGACATCCCTGTCGGACCCCTTGGTTTATCTCTCTCGTATATGATAGCTCGTGATTTAATCTTATTTGTATTTGATTATTTTCATATATACTTGTGATAGCTTTTAGGATATTATTTGGTATTTGTCTTTCTTTTGATATGTTAAATAATATGTTTCTTTTAACTTTGTCAAATGCTTTTTCAAAGTCAATAAATGCAATATGTGTTTCTAAATTGTATTCTCTTCTTTTCTCTATTATTAATTTTAGGCAAAAGGCTGGGTCTATACATGATCGTCCTTTTCTAAATCCATTCTGTACTTTTAAAATAAAGTTTTCGGAATATTTCATTAGTTTGCTATTTAAGATTCTGCTATATATTTTGTAACAGGAATTTAGTATACTGATACCTCTATAGTTTTTAGGGTCATCTCTATTATCTTTTTTAAAGATAGGAATCGCAATTGCTTTTTTCCATTCTATTGGGGGGATACCAGTTGAATAAATTTTATTTAAAAATAATAAGAGTCTTTCTTTGAATCTAGTTCCTGCATATTTATATAGTTCTGAACCTAGTTTATCTTCTGCAGGTGATTTTCCGTTTCTTGTTTCTTTCAGGCTGATTTCTAATTCTTCTTTAGTTATTTCATTTTCGTTAATTGTTTGCCAGTTGTCTTTTTTAAAATATTTGTCCGTCCACAATTCTGTGTAGTAATTTAGAAATTCTTCTAATTTCAGTTCAGTGTTTAATTTTATGTTTTCTTTGGTATCTGCATTTAAGTATTTCAAAATTTTATATACATTGGGTCTTATTTTATATAAATCATGTTCTAAATTATAAACAAATTTGTTCCATGATTGTCTGTCTTTTTCTGACTTCTCTTTTAGCTATGGCTCTTATTCTTTTATATTCTATTTCATCTTCTAATCTTTTACTGCTTAACTATTTGTGATAGGCTTCTCTTTTCTTTTTGATTATTTCTTTGATTGTATCATCCCAGATCTTCAGTTTTTTCCTTTTATTGAATTTTTTGGTCTTTCCTAAGCTTTCATTTGCTGCTGCATTTAGTATTGTTTTTATATTAAGCCATTCTATTTCTATTTCTTCATTTTGTTTTATTTTGTATAGATATTGGTTAATTCTTTGTTCATATAGCCATTGTACATTTGTGTCATTCAATAGTCTAGTTTCATAAACAAATGTTTCAATTTTTCTTTCTGTTCTTGTTACTTGTAGCCATTTAGGTGGTAATCGTAATTTTATTTTAACAAGGAAGTGGTCACTGCTTATTTCATATCCTCTGTGAACTCTAACATCTAGTGAAAATTTTGATGTCTTTTCATTTAGTATAAAGTAATCTAATATTGATTTCCATCCTCTTGCTGCCCAAGTATATTTATGCATGTCTTTATGTTTATAGAAGGAATTCATTATTTTTAGGTTATTATAAATTACAAAGTCAATCAATTTTTTACTATTCCTGTTTAGAGTATGTTCTCCATGTATTCCTATATTATTATTAATTTTCGTGTTTCCAATTCTTGCATTTAAGTCTCCTGCTAAAATTACGTAATCATTTTTATTTATTTTATTATATATGTTTTGTAGCTGATTATAAAAATCAATATTATCTTGTTCTCTTCCCTCTTCTGGAGCATATAAACCAATTATTGTTAAATAGCCTCTATCTATTTTTATTCTAGCTACTATTATTCTTTCATTCCATAATTTATGATGTTTCAACTGTTTTGAAAGGGAGTTATGAATCCAAATCATGACTCCTGCTTGTGCTCTTTGGTCTCTGTCAACTCCACAGCTACTCTGATATTAATGTTAAGAATAGGATCATGATCTTGGGGAAAATGTATTGGATGGAAATCTCTTTACTGAATGCTAAGATTATGGTGGGGTGAATATCCCAAGGGTGATATTCTTGGAATATTCATTAAGGAGGAACTGGTGAACAGATTGTAGTTCTTCTTTTAGTCTTTCTTCATCTTTTAAAGTAGAGATAAATATATATATATATATTTTTTTTTTTAGATTGTGAATTTTGTGTGTTTGCTTGGAGGGACGGTAAAAGGACGAAGTATGAAGATAGCATCTAATATGAGTGACTGATTATAAATATCTAGAAATGCCCCTTATGGATGTTTCTTGAGATAAAAACATTAGGAAAATTAAGTTTACCCTCACTTATGTGAACTGAGGGTAAACTCAGTTCTAAACTATGAAGATGGCATCAACATATCTTCATCAGATAACAGGTTTCAGGTTAGTTTGTAAGAGAAACAATATTTTTTCAGAGTTTTGCATAAAGAGATTGCTGAAGGAGGAAAGATAAAGGGGCTTCTCATGGCCAGGCTAAAAAACTAGCTTGTAAAATTGGTTATTCCAGTCTAATAAGTTAGGCCTAAAGCAGTTGAATATAGTTGAAAGCTGACTTTCAATTTCAGAAAAACTGACTCCCAGATTATGTCTCACCCTATATTCAGAAGACTGATATTCTTGTTAGGGGCCATAAATGATGGAATATGCTCAGCTCACCTGCTTATTTATTATCCCAACATTGTGCTAGATATTAAAAACCATGTTAGGCACGCCTTCAAGAAATCAGCTCATCATGTTCAGAAACTTGACTATTTCCATTTTATCATCTGACATCCATGCACATTTAGATACAGTATATATCTCTCTCTCTCTGCATGCCTGTAGATGAAATGTTATGCCTTATCGGAAATGTCTTCTAACCAAATATTGCAAGACCATTCAAGCCATGGCTGAACGTATACATCACTGCATGATGTATCTGATTAAAAAAAAAAATCTTCATTCTCTCATTTCTAATTTCTTGATATATAAAACCAGAAAAGGTGGCATTTCATTATACATTTACAGAACATCCTTCCTTCATCCTTTCACCATTCTTCCCATAAAATATGCATAATTCACACTTTGAAAAAATTAGCTATCTCTATTTTGAAAGATAAACAAAAGAAGAATTAAGTCTCTTCTCCACTAGTTCTTCCTTAACAAATATTCCAAGAATGCCATCTACAGGATACTGTTTTTGATACTTGTCCCCCTCTAAAATTGTATCATTCAGTACAGAGATTTTGTTTCCATCCCATACGTTGGAAATCTTTCATCAAGATCACTGCCCTACTTATGAGCCATGATATCAGCGTCCTTGCTCATAAATAGGGTTGTATTACATACAACTATACAATTAATTATTACATATTATACTGTTTGGAAAGAAGTCAATGGACACCATAGTGTGAGGAATAAACAGCCGTGGAGATCCTACATCTTAATAAGATGTAAGATCTCCTTTCACTGTGCAATGACTGCAGCAATCGTGTGGGGCATACTTTCCACAAGCATATGATAGTGATCAATGCTAATTTTGGAGCATTCTTCCTGTAGGCATGTAATGAAGGCTGGACTGTTGTGGGGCTGATGTCCCTTGACCACACCCAATTCACCAGTTCATCTCACAGATATTCAGTAGGGTTGAGATCAGGGCTCTATGGAGGTCAGTCAAGTGTGGTGACGTTCATGTCCCCAAACAACACAATTACAGCAGCAAGCTTATGACACAACAGTCTTGCTGAAAGAGACAGTAGTCAGTTCTGTAGAAACACCATAAAGTAGGAAACATTGATTTGTCTAGAATGTTCAGAGACCTCTTTAGTTCAGTGTTCATGGTACCACAGACTGAGTCCAAACCAAGAAAAACAGAACCATATCATCACACCACCTGAATTTCATAGTTAGGGTTATGCACTCTGGTAAGAGATGTTCACTGGGCATCCACCACACCCATACCCTTGGTAGAGGGGGGGGGTGATTTGTTGCTCCATAACACATCTTTACAAGTTTCCACATTCCACTGTACATACTCTTTGCACCACTGAAGACAATGTTGTATGTTGGTTCAGATAATGTGGAGCTTGCTCATTGACGAAGGGCACCTACTTTACAAACTCTGTCTCCACCACTCAATCCTCCAACTACAGTGAACTGCAACTACACCAATGCCATCTACTGCCCATCACCACTACTAGTATTATTTTCACAGACAATCACAAACATTCATGCCCATGGCAAGATTCGAATCTGCAGCCTTTTGGCTGGAGAGCGGATACACTAACCACTCGGCCAACCAGGCTGGCTTAATATTGCAGTCATACCATGGAAACCCATGTCATGAGCCTCAGTTGAATGCGGAGTTCCAGGCATCGACTGGAACATGAACCTGCACAAAAACAGGTTCATGTTCCAGTCGATGCCTGGAACTCCGCATTCAACTTGTCAGCCAGTGAATGGTGTTACATGTTATTCTTCATAGCACCCTATAATCACTTTTGATGGGTCCACTGTGGATAGCACTTGCAGTTGACTCCTGGGATTACCCAATTTGTCAACAATTTGTGAAACGGACTGGCATACAGTATGGCATCCTATCACAATGGCCCTTTCTTTCAAACTCTGTGTTAGTTCCATTCTCATAGTTATTTCACCCAGACACAGTTGCACTGACTTGGGCACATCATATTCCTCCAATTTATACTGGCTACGAACACGACTTGTTACATGGCATGCTACACCTTGCCCATGGTGTTGTCCGTTGGCTTCTTTTCAAACAGTGCAATATGATATCACTGTCTTGATAGTTTACAAGCTTATCCACTGTCCAAATGATCTCTGAACATGGTATCACTACAAACATTCAGGTATTTATAGAATTCCATGTTCTTGTAATCCACCTTATCAATCAGACAAGCAGAGGGTTTGAGAAAAAGAACATCACAGCAGTGTGGCATACTAAAGGGAAGTAAAATTTTGTCTTGGATATCATCATTTTATCTACCACAAATTGTGCCATCAATTGGCATTCAGCTAACATTTCATGTAGATACTTATTATGTAATACCTCCAAGGAGTTTTAAGGACTCATTTTAGGAGGGTACATTATTGCACTAAACACAGCTCACCATCTCTCCTACTTAATTCTTCAACTGCACAACTATTATCAACATCATCTACCACCGATCACCAAGAGTATTTTGTGTATTCTCTTAAACAATTTGTCTTGCTACTTCTGTATGAGATGGGCTAACTCACCTTCAGTTGAAAATGTCCATATAAATATTCCTCTTGTTCTGACAAAAATTGAACTCTGGTCTTTTCCATTCAAGGAGCACAGTGTCCTGTTGTTCTTCCATTGTATCTAAATTCATCTTTCTCAGTAGTCATCTCTAAATCATCTCCACATCATGCATTGCTAATGCCTTGTTTTGATTACTATTATAACAGTTTATCTGAATTTTGTCTAATTTATAATCCTTTATTAATCTATCATTGTGAAGAAATCACTAATCCTCAATGAATGGGACTAGTCAGTGTACAATTTAATTGTCTATAATACCAGCAACTGTTAAACACAGTCAAACATGAAGATATTAGAAGGAAACTCGACAGTATAAGCATTCATGAATATGTGAGCATAGGTGGTATAGTCACTTAAAATGTGAATATGAGAGAAAGGGTAACAAAATTCCTGACACATACAGATTAATTTGTGTGTGTGTGGGGGGGGGGGGTTGTTAAAAGAAAGCAAGTAATAATGCAAAGTAATCACATGGTGCTATCATATGTATCCCTTGAGGATATATATGAAGAATTGATTAAGATATTTTGCTTTTTTATTTTATTTTGTTTTGCATTTCATTAGTTAATAAAAAAGTAGCAAGGATACATCACCCAAAATTAAGTTACTGGTAATTTATAACTAAATCTAATATTTATTATATACATTTTATATGAATCCTTCCCATGAAAGATTTTCATCATGTACATTAAGCACTACTATTGGAGAATCTAGGTATTAATAATTTGGAAACCTGATCTAAGGCCCAAATGGAACTTTTTTTTTAATGATGAAATTCATCTGCCACCTAAAGACATTCAGAAACATCCATGACTTGTAGTGAAATTCAGACCCAAAACCTGTTGGTTGGAGAGGAGAAGCAATACCCACTCTACCAGCCTGGCTGGCATATGCTGCATTTATACTGTTGATACATTATGAGTTAATAAAGTTTGTTATTTGTATATTATCATGATATGCTAAATGTTAAATTGGTACAAACATGCATTGATTTATTGTTAAGAAGAGTGCATATTGCTAAAATGGATTGTTGACCATAGTATATTTTAAGTCATGCCATTGGGGGTTGCAATAGTGTAAATTCTTACCTCACTTTCTCTGTTAAGAAGAAATTAGTTTCACTGGCCTGGCATGGCCAAGAAAGTTGGCTTCGTGCAAACATCATTTGGTCAATATAGCAGTCAATAACAGCAAATTCTTCTGTATCTGTCAATATTCTCTGGCCAGTATGTCTATTTTTTACAAATGAAAAACTGAAGTTTCTAGAAGGGAAAATTTTTCCAACTATGTACAAGATTGATTAACTAACCTTGAAAAACTCATTAAGATTCATCACAACCTGAACAGGATAAAAACCAAGATCTTTGAACCAGTGATTGACTGATCTACTAGAACTTTTTATTATGATACATACTTTATCTCCATGAAGTCTGGAGACTCATTGTGAGACCCACTCTAACTTTTATACACACAAAACCTATCATACCTCTCCTTAAACTCATTTACTGTCAGGTTACTCACAACTGATTCTGGCAATCAATAACACTCATTCACCACTCTTCCTGCAAAAAATCTAGTCCACACACCCTTATAATCACACTCTTACACAACTTCCACACCCCTTCAACCTGTCCTGTTCAACCTAGGGAGCATTCTGCATACCTCTCACCAGCTTGGTCACTTGTCTCTGAATCCTGCAAAAACCCAGCTGACTAAATCTGTGCACAGTAGTCAAGATGTGGCCAAAGCATAGCCTTATAAAGAGGGGTAATCATTTCTCTATCTTTACTTGTTTTTCAACATCCAAGTAATCCTTTGAGATATTTTACTTCTTCTTCTTCTACTACTACGCGTTATTCCCACTTCCCATGCAGGGTCCGCGTGTTACTTTAGATACGACTTCTTGTTAGTACTGCTCCCAACCGACCTGTCGCCTGGTCTGCCGCTGGGGAGGGATATATTTTTGGCTGTAGAGGCGTATGTTCATGGGGCCGGTTTGCCTGTTTGCGGGATGAAAAACGCCAGATAAACTGGCAGAAAAAACCCTACTGACCGCGCCCAAGACCGGCTAACTTGGCTATGCCTGAGGAAGATCCTCAAATTCCTCACGTCTACAACGGGAATCGAACCTGGGACACTCCTTCCCCAGGCATATGGTTGCGAAGCGCAAAGCCACTAGGCTAACCGCACGGTCCTTTGAGATATTTTACTAACTTTTCAATATGCCCTCTGAATTTCAACTCTCTCCACCATTATCCCCCAAGTCCCTGTACTTATCAATTTCCTGCAATTCAGTACCATCAATTTCATATACAGTACCTTTTCAATCCAAAGTGTATAACCTTACATTTTGTCACATTAAATTTAATATCATTTTCCTTTGCTCACAATGCCAGTTTATTTAAATCATCCTACAAAATATCTACCACCTTTATCAATTATTGCCCTTTCCAGTGTTGCATCATCATCAAACAACTGAATATCTCCCCTTATATCTTTTCCCAAATCATTGATATACAAATTAAAAGAGAAGTGGCCCTAGTACCCTGAGGTACTTCACTAGTCACCATCATTCTCCTAGACTCCACTCCACCATATATTACTCTTTGGCATCTGTCTCTCAGCCATTCTATCCATTATACTACCTTCATATCAATCCCCATTTGCTCCAACTTTTGTAATATTTCCATGTGGTATTCTATCAAATGCCTTTGCAAAGTCCAGCAGTATCATGGTGTAGCCATCACCTTTATCCAATTCCACTGTCATTATTATAAACTGTGAAGTTTATTTAAATTTATTTATTTAAAACAGGCCCTACCCATTACAAAGCCGTGCAACTCAATAATTGTATTCTTATAAAAGATAAAATCCATTGTTAGATTTTATATTTAACCGACTTTTCTAATACTTTAACAGCCTGATATTTTAATTGGTCTGTAGTTTGCTACTTCTTTCTTGGAGCCACCTTTATGTAAAGAAACTATCCTGTTCTCTTTCTGCTCTTTTGTTACCTTGCCATAGCAGCAAAGGTTTCAAGGGACAACTTCCTTGAACATTCGCATACTACACAGGCTGATATGTCATTGAGTCCCACAACTGTATTCACATTGATATTTTTTAATGTGCCTGAAGCCCTCCTGCTCATCTACCTAAATTTTGATATGCATCTCTCTCAAATCAACAGCTGTTAAATCTCCTCTTGGATGGTAAACTTTTGTAAAATGATCAGCAACTCAAAACTATTTCTTTTACTTCCGTCACATTCTTACCATCAGATTCATCCTTCTGTAGTCATTTTTCCCTTTTACTTGCTACGTAATGAAAAACTCTTTTGTATTTACTTTGGCCTGACTTTCTCTCATAATTTGATTTGGCCTTTCTTACAATATTAGTCACCCTTCATGCTTGCACTTTGTACTGCTCATGAGTAACCATATCACATTTCCTTTATATACCCTTCAGAGTATTTTTTTGCACTTCTTCCTCTTTATCAATACTCATCCACTTACCGTATTTGCCGGCGTATAAGATGCACATTTTTTCTTTGAAATTAGGTCTGAAAAACAAGGTGCATCTTATACGCCAATACTCAGATTTTTATTACTTGTTTTTCTGGAAATTTTCTCTGTTCTGAGTTATATGATTTCTTTCTTGCTTCCTTGCGGTGTGCGAGAGCATTCCAATTACATAGAGTTCAGTGAACGTACATGCGTTGTCATCGATGATCACAGCTGTGTTCCTGTTCGTTTAAACTTTCGAATTGTTGTCACGGTTGTTTTGAACGGCGATAAATTTCTGCCGTTAAATTTTCTCTAAATTTCTTGGCAAATTATGGCTGAAAAACTTCGGCATTGCTACAATATTGCATACAGCTATGTGTGATTGTGTATTAAGTATTTGTTGAAAGTAAACCTACTTTATTACTTTATATTTGAAATACTGTAAATTCATTATAATATTCAGTGATAAAGTTTTTTTTCTTAAAAATGTGTACAAAAAAGGGGTGCGTCTTATACGCCGGCAAATACAGTAATTCCCACTTTATTCTCTCAAACTCTTGGTCTCCTCTCTAACGTGTTTCAGGTTCATGTTGCCATTATTCCCCTTTTCTCCCTTCATTTTATAATCTCATAGTTGAAGTTTCCCATAATAATTGCTTGGCAGATTAGCACAATGAGTGTACTAAACTGCCGTGCATGACATCTACATCTTCCTGTAGACCCTTTGATGTATAGTTCGATTGGATTCTATCTCACATAATCAGTCTCAAATGAACCATTTCCACCAGACCTAAAATCCTCTTTAACCTCTAATTTTGTTGGTTGTAATTCTTCAGCTATCATCAGCAACACCCCACCTTCTGTTCTATTCTCTTTCTTCTTAAGATTCTGCAATTGAGCAGGTTCTTCTCTTAGTAGAAAAAACTTTCCTTCCACTCTCTTCTGTTCTGAGCCTTCTCTTTCAAGGTTGTATACCTGTCTCCATTCAGCTTGTCATCTAGCATTGTTTTCCTTACTCTTCCTCTTGGTCTTTTTTCATCTATTTTTCCTTCAATGGCATCTCTGACGATTCCATTTCCTCTCAGAATATATCCGATCATCCAGTTTCCCTTTCTTCTTTTTATCCTCTTTAACATACTTCTTTCTTCTTCTACTTTTTTTTAAGACCTCTTCATTAGTTATTTTATCTGTCCATTTCATTTTTTCCATTCTTCTCCAAATTCACATCTCAAAGCTTTCCAAAATCTTAATTTCTTCTTTCTTCAATGTCCAAGTTTCAGCTGCATAGAGGGCAACACTCCACACATAACATTTTATTAATCTTTTCTTTAGGTTTCTGTCCATTTTACTTCTGAATAAATTCCATTTTCTATTAAAGGCATCTTTTCCCATCGCTATTCTTGCTTTTATGTCACTTTTACTGCTAAGAGCACACTTCCTAGATATTAAAAGTCTTTACTTGATTCAATTTTCCCCCATTTATTCTGATATCCATATTTGCCTCTTTCTTTGCTATTTACATTACTTTTGTTTAATTTTCATTCCATAATTGATACAGAACTCCAGTAATTTGTTCAACAGATGTTGTAGTCCTGTTTCAGTATTTGATAACAATGCCTTGTCATCTGCATATCTTATTGCAAATATCTGTCTATACCTCCAATCTTTATTCCTTTTTCTGAATTCTCCAGTGCTTTTAACATTACTTCAGCATACATGTTAAACAAAATTGGTGACTGAGAACAGGTCTTACTCCTCGTCCAATGATACCTGGTTCTGTTGTACCATATATATCTCCCACCATGTCAGTTAGTCCCATATATAGTGAAATAAATAGCCTTCTGTCTTTTCAATTATTTCCACCATCTTATCCCATCTTACAAAGTCAAAAGCTTTTTCAAAATCTGTATAACAGATATTAACTTCTTTATTCACTTCCAGACTTCTTTCACTTACTATTCTTAACAGTCCAGTCACATCTCTTGTTCTCTTACCCTTCCTGAAACCAAACTGATCTTCTCCAAGAAATTCTTCCACCTTAGATGCAATTCTTCGTGTTAAGATTCTCATAAGTTGTTGTTGTTGTCTTGTCCTTTGAAAAGTCTTAGATGTTTTCGTGTGCTCTTTGAACTGCTTTGGCTATGTCGATGATTTTGTTTGTATAGCGCTGTTGTTCAGGATTAGGATCTATTTCTTGCAAGGCTGCTGTAATTGCTGGACAGGTAAGGATGTGAGTGGGTGTCAGTTCAGTATTGGGGCAGTTGTTGCAGTTTCTATATGTTCTCGTATCATCTGTATTGATCTTCATTCCTCTATAATGTCCTGTTCATAGTCTTGCTATCGTGGTGGAAGTCTTTCTGTCAGAATTGATTTCTGGAATTTGATGTAAATATACCTATATTTACTTATTATTATTCTAAAAATACTTATGAGAATAATTATTCACATAATCATTTTTGATGTATGGGAAATAAGGCTTATTGTTCTAAAATCCTTGCAGTCACTGCATTACTTTTCTTTGGTATAGATATAAATATTAAGGTCATAAAATCTTTTGGTAATTCTCCTTCGTTATAAATTAAATTTATTATTTTGGTTATTTCTTCAGTTCCTTTCTTATGAAGTTGTTTCAGGAATTCTGCAGGTATTTCATCTATTCCTTCTATCTTTCCACATTTTAGTTCTTTAATGGCCATTTCTACTTCTGTCTTCAAAATCTCTGGGCCAAGATCATCTTCATTTACTTTCTTTATATCTTCTAATGGCAACTCATTTGGTCTATTTTCCTTGTCATATAGATCTTCAATGTATTCTTTCCATCTCATTAGGATTTTATCTTCTTCAGTTATGATTTTCCTATTTTTATTTTCTATTCTTCTAGTTCGAATTCCATTTCTCTTGTGATTCATGCTTCTTGCTTTTTCATACAAAAGATCATGCCTTTCCACCCTCCCATAATTTTCCATTTCTTCACATTGTTTTTTTAAGCCAATCTTTTCTAGTTTCTGCTTCTATTCTTAATTTGTTATTCAGGTTCAGGTATTTGGATTCTATATTGTATTTTTCGTTCTCAATTTTTTCTTTCTTCCATTAGAGCAATCATCTCATTAGTTATCCAAGGTTTTTTATTTTTTTAGCACTTACATATCCAATTTCTTCTACTGCAGTCTTCTTTATTTTCTCTTTAACTTGTTCTCATTTCTTTTCTGGATCTTCAGTTTTGACAAAACTTGTTTCCTGTAATTCTTTCTCCAATCTATTTCCAAATTCCTTGGTATTTTTTAATTTCTCTAAGTTCCATTTTTTTCTTTTCATAGCTTCTTTTATCATCTTTAGTTTCACATTTATTTCTATGAATAGTAGGTTGTGGTCAGAGTAAACATCAACTCCAGGATACCTGCATGCATTTTTTACACTATTGTTGTATCTTTTTTTTTTTTTTTGAAAGTTTATTTTTCACTTGGTTAGAGTATAATAAAATTAGTTTAATCCTTTTTCCAAGTGTGAGCAAACAAAGTTTGCGCCTGTGTTGTCAAATTGTCACCTTTGCAACGAGTTGCCCTGGTGTTGTACCACCTTACCCCAGTCCTGAAGATACTTTCAGGTGCAAACTTTGTTTGCTCACACTTGGATCACCTTTGCAACGAGTTGCCCTGATGTTGTACGACCTTACCCCAGTCCTGAAGATACTTTCAGGCGCAAACTTTGTTTGCTCACACTTACTTCACCTTTGCAACGAGTTGTCCTGGTGTTGTACCACCTTACCCCAGTCCTGAAGATACTTTCAGGCGCAAACTTTGTGCTCACACTTGGAAAAAGGATTAAACTAATTTTATTATGTTGTATCTTTGCTTTACTATAATGTAATCATTTTGATACCTTTCTGAATCTCCTGGTTTTTTCCATGTGTATAGTCTTCTCTTAGATTTTTTAAGCCAAGTATTCGTAATTATTAGCATATTTTCTTAATAGAATTCCACTAACCTTTCCTCTCTCTCATTTCTATTACCTAGTCCATATCTTCCTACTACACTCCCATCCTCTTCTTTTCCCACAGCTTCATTCCAGTCCCCCATTATAATCATATAGTCTTTGCTTTTTTCTTCCTTAATTAGTTCTTGTAGTTGTTCATACATTTCCTCATCTGAATGGTCACTTGTTGGCATATATATATATCTGCATTATTGTTATGTCCATTTGTTCAGCCTTCAATTTTACCACCATAATCCTGTCATTCAGATATTTTATGCTAATAATGCTCTTTGCTGTTCTCTTATTAAAAACAAGTGCAACTCCTTTTCCCATTATCCACCCTGTAAATACAAATACCATTTAAAATCTATCCCCGTAACTATATCATTTTCTGCTGACCAATTGCCCAAAACTTCATTCCCTTATTTCTGATACTCAGGCATTCAGAATTGCATAAATGTTTCTGTACATGCACTTATTTATCCCAGGAATGGCCAGACATGTTTGATTGTAACCCCCCCTCCCCCCAATGTCTCTAAATTTTCTGGTTTTGCATTTCCAGACTCTCTCAATAAAGACTTTCTCCAAACATTTCACTCTAGAACTGTTCAAATGTAGTCCATCAGGCATATATAAGTCCTTTCATCCATCAAATTCACTTCATACATCTATAAACTACATACCATTCCTCCTGCACAAGCTTCTTATTGACTTCTATCCATCTTCTCATCTGTCTTATCATAGCAAGGCAACAGATTCACAAATCTTTACTTCCTTAGTGTTTGTTTTCGCTTCTTTCAACAACTTTTCATATCTTCTCTCATTACGTATTTCTTCCCTTTCAAATTATTTGTTACTGCTATAACAATCATCTCTTGCACTTCTCCCTTCTGCAAATACACATTTTTATAAATATCTTTATTTCTGTGTAATTGCATTAATACTTTTTAGCAGCATGCAAATAATAGAGTAAGATTTTAGCTTCTGCATGCTTAAATTTTGTGTAAATTAAAGTAAGTCAAACTAATTAATGCTTGTTTTAAGCTGTACCAACATGATAGCTTTAGAGTGCATTGCTGGTTGAAAATGCTAATATTCCTGGAAGCTTGCAGTGTGTGTGCAGGAACTAATTTTTTGCATGTTATTCTTTCTTTATATTTTCCTCACTCAAAAATTTTATAGAAGTTTCTGACCAGGAAATTTTCATTGAACTCATTAAAGCTTTCCTTATCAGTATAGAATTTTTTTGTTTGCCTCTCTCTTACACAGATGCACGCACGCGTGCATGCACACACACAGTCTTTTCTTGGATATGTGTGTGGATGGAGTAGGAATATAATCCACATACTAAAGGTGGTAGGCAGTTGCTGAAAGGGCATGGCTTCATATACTCTTCATAAACCATGGTAGCACTTTATTATTATTATTACGGGCGACTCCAGGGAGTCCTTAGACTCATCGAGGGAGGCCCTAAATCACGTCCACACAACTATACGACATTCTCACAGTATCTATCATACCTTGCCTTGAACTCACTCACCGTCATAGCACCCACAACAGACTCTGGCAGCTTATTCCACTCATTTACCACTCTAATAAAAGTAAAGAACCCAGCTCTAACACCCTTGCTAACCTTACTCTTGTCCAGCTTCCATAGGTGACCCCTAGTTCTCCCACCACCAGTCCTGATCTCAAAAATATCCTCTGAATTAATCCTATAGAAACCCTTTAGCAATTTGAATGTCTCAATCATATCTCCCCTTTTCCACCTATCAACTAATTTCTGCAACCCACAAATCTTCAACCTGTTCTCATAAGGTTCATTCCATAGAGCTGCTATCATCTTGGTCACTCGCCTCTGGATCCTCTCCACCTCCTCCCCATCAAAAAGAAACCTAGGTGACCAAATCTGGGCACAGTACTCAAGATGAGTCTTATCAAGGCTTGGTACAGAGGTACAA